>NC_079546.1:22332841-22586706 GCF_015846415.1 Triplophysa dalaica | reverse complement strand
GTTTCTCTTACGGAGTCTCTTCTCATCATCTACTTATAGTTCTTCATGAGAACATTTGTAACTCTTCCTGTGTTTCTCATTTCCTCTTTTCACATCGACTGAGTCATGACACAATAACGGCCTACAACACATACTGTACTTTAGTAATATTTCTAAAATACTTCTGTTGTCTTAAAATAATTGGACACGGTGCTCAGTTATGATTTTTATTGTCAGAGACTTTAACAGGACTAACATGATGAAGGTTTATTCCAAATTCATTCAACACAAGCAGAGATGATCACTTCTCCATTCTTCTTCTGTCTGCATACACTGTAAGAAAAAAGGTACAATTTTGTTCCAAGGAGTACAAAATATTATATTGTACCTTTAAAGGTCCACAATAGGTCCTGAGGGAACATTTATGTACCCAAGACAACTTACAAAGGTACAACAATGTGTGAAAGGTACATTTTTGAACCTTTTGAGTTTTTAGCTTCAGTATGTAGCTCAGTATGTGCCAGTAAAAAAAGGTTATTTCCTGTTAATGCATCTATTCAGCTAATTGTTTTATTTTTAATGTTTATTGTAATATAGTTTTCTTTTTTAATTATTAATGTTTTTTGACAATATTGGTCATTTCATTTTGACCATTGCATCAAAAACTAAAAGTAACGTTACAAGGCAGCGCTCCGTTACAAACGTAACTTTACCTTCAGTCAAAACCATTTTCTCAGAGACAAACAATAGATTTATGAGACCAAAAATTGACCGTTACACATACGCCCAGATTTAATTAAATTACACCTCATGTTTAAACGTTACGAAGACATTAGAACTAGCGGTGAATTACAGAAAGATTTGCTGAGGTGAGGCAGCATTGGTCGGGTACATGAGCGCTGAGCACTCGGTGATTGTCTGGAGCGCACATCTCCGAAATCATCCAAGCAAACTTTAAAACAGATGCTATCCTTATTAACCGACCACTTATTTTAACTTTAAACACATATATTCTCGCCTAAATAATTCTTAAAACTACATTTAGTAGCAAATATAACAGTTATATTCTGAACATTGTATGCACCGTTAGGAACGTTGTACATACTCAACTGCGTCTGCATTGGAAGATCCGCCCAATCATCATTAATGATGAACACCTGCTGATAACAAACACAATCACTGAAGAAAACATCAACAAGAAGAAATAATCATAATAGTGTTTAGTGTTTCCTTTAGTCTGGAAGTAAACTTAACATTTATTTGTTATTAGCTGTAATAGTGTGTTTTAGAGGCACATTTATAAGTCAAACATGAGCTAATTCTCTTAGTTTATAGCTACTCTATAATCAAATTTGAGATGAACATAGGAGACGTGTCAAATTTAGTCTTAATATTCTTAGTTTAATTATGTGCCACAATGGTCTATGAAATGCATTTTTGAAAGTTGCACATTTTCACAGATTAAAGAGACGTAATATTTTAGCTGCAATGCATGCTGGGTAAAAAAGTCATACATGACTCCCAGCATGCATTGCAGCTGAAATAAAATATATACAACTTTTGTCACCATTGTTGAGATTCATAAAGCGATTCTTCATGTTGATTCAAACTGGTGGCTTTTTTAATCTATTCAGAGTGTACTTTCATTATAAAATATATTACTGTGGTGCTGTATCTCAGAGTCAGGAACTCAAAATTAAGTCTGAATTTATAAAAGACACCTACATTCAGTTTAAGAAAGTCAAAACTGTATCAAATACCATAAATAAGTGGACAATAATATATAGCTTTGTTTTTCTGTTATACATGTGCATTATTAACACAATATTACAGCTAACCATAAATTAATTAAATAATTAATAATGATAAGAGCATAACTAAAGGAAACACTAAACACTATTATGATAACTTGTTGATGTTTTCTTCAGTGATTGTGTTTGTTATCAGCAGGTGTTCATCATCAATCATCACTTCATTAATAACATTAATAATCTCATTATCTTTAACTCTGCTTCAGTGTTACTTGTTAACACTCTGAGGGATAAATATATACAAACTTACAGTGTTTATTTAACACTGGAGGTTTTGCTGTGCAGTGAAGTGAGGCCATGTATATTCCATACTCGGAATTTGAGCTCTGCATTCAACCCATCCAAGTGCACACACACACACAGTGAGCAGCCATTACTGCAGTGCCCAGGGGGCAGTTGGGGCACCTGTGCTCAAGGGTCTCACCTCAGTCGTGGTATTGAAGGTGGAGGAGAGCGCTGATCATAAACTCCCTCCTACAATCCCTGCTGGTACTGCGGCTCAAACCAGCAACATTTGTGTTACAAGTCTGAGTCTTTAACCATTAGGCCACAACTGCCCACAACACATTTTTCTCTGAGCGTGTGCGTCCCCTGACATGCTCTGGCGGCCCCCAGTGGAGGAATGCCAGACACACTTAAAAAACCCAGAATTAACAGATAGTCAAGCTATGTTGAGTCAACAAATTATTTTAAAAGCGTTATATACATACATACATAAACTATTACTATTTGTTAAAATTTAAACACTATTGTCTCTGATTGGTCTGACCGATAGTAAGAAAAAAATCATAGTTTTTTTAAGATTAACTTTTCTTCTTTACATTTCTAAAAACCTGGGTTCTTTGTGTCAGTGTTCTCAGGCACAACAGCCTGAGAAGCAGAAGCTCGCTGATATGGTATGGGTGGGACATCTTCACACACACATACTCTAAGTGAGGAACCAATCACGACAGGCCTGGTCAGCTGTACCAATCAGAGCGTTTCAGAAGGAGAGACTTTATATAGATCGTAAGAAATCCTGTCGTTTTGTGAGAAGAGGGACAGCAGTGAACAATAGACTTGAAATATGTGAAATATAAAGCGTTTTTTTATTAGAAACATGAACATTCATTGTTAAACACCCAAAGAACATAATCAAAGGCAGAGCCTCTAGAACAGGAAAATAATGGGTCTAGATAATTCTGTCGCCCCCTCTAGTGGACAGTATTAAGTATTACTACATTTATTGTTCAGATAACATCAATTAAAATGATTTATTAGAGAATGAACACCCTTTTTACAAAAAGAAAAACTTATAAAAATATAGAAAAAAAAGAAAAAAATATAGCAACAGGTCAGATTAGTTTGACTTCTTCAGGAGTTAAAAGCTTTAACAAACTCTGCTCAGCCCTTCATGACAAGCTCCTAAGAAACAACAATGCAGAAGATGATAAATAAAAATATGCTGAACAATAACGGCCACAACCTCTCTAACAAAACCTACTTTTCGTGGAGACTGAACCACCTGCTTCTTCGATGCAAACTCACAGATGAAAGATTGGTTTCATCTACCTAAAGCGCATATATTAAGTTTACTTACCTTTACGACTTCCTTTTTAAGGTTGCTGGTACTTTTCCTGAGGAGTTACCTGAGAAGTTACCTGTCCGTCAAAAGGCTCTTCCTGTTAGTTGAGAAAATAAAGCACATGTTTACCAAGTTAGTCATGACAACCGTTAAAGACATATTTCAAATTTTCCTCTCATACATGCATTCGAAGATTGCATTTTTTAAGTGGACTTCCCAATGAGCCGGAACTTTCGTTTTTGTCATTGGCTTCAGTGAAGGGCACAAAGGGCAATGAAACGATGTGTAACAAGAAGTGCACTGTGGTATCAGGTGCTTTACACCTGCTAGGACTATTGACTGATGCATCTGTAAGCAAAAATTTTGATAGAAATGAAAATCATTCTGATGTGTATAATATTCTTTTGTTTTTGTTTAGCTATTTTATAGGGTTCCAACGGTTCACTGTGAGCCGATTGAAAATCGATTATAATGTGTGACGATTCAAATCGGTTGAGGTGTGAACTGAATGGAAATACATTTTTAAACAGCAGGGGCCTCCATGTTCAGTGCAAAACTAAACGTGGACTTGCTGATATTTCGTAAAAATGCCTTAAAATCCAAGAAAGGCCTAGACAGTATTAGTTTGTTTATATTAAAAATAATTGTTCTAATATTCATTTGTTTTAAAATTGCAGGTTAGTTTTATGGTTGGAAATAAAACATAATTTATTATACAAAGAAACGTGGAGCATTTTAGAAATAATACAAGGGAAGTCGCATCGTGAGCTGAGTGAATCGTTACATCCCTATATTTTATAGATTTCAACGTCATATTAAATAATTTTGAGAAACACAGTGTCTAAAAAATAATTACATAGTGCAGGTCAGCTACAAACTTTCTTATGAGTTTTCAAGCAATGCTACAAAATTAATTTAGATAACGTTAGTTCTTCATATTACTGTATGAAGAACATGTATCGTTAACCAAGTATCATAGATGCGATATATCTACCATTGATTATAAGGATTAAGTTAGGTTTCGAAAACTTTATCTTATATATTGAAACAAGACTTACTCCGCGGTCGCGGGTTTGACATACCTCGCATTCTGAAACCAAAAACCCTGAGTATTCCGTTTTCTGGGGTTGACTTACTCCGAGTTTGCACTTACCCTGCTTTCTGAAACGGGCCCCAGATGTCCATCCATCCATCCATCCATTTTCTACCGCTTATCCGAACTACCTCGGGTCACGGGGAGCCTGCGCCTATCTCAGGAGTCATCGGGCATCAAGGCAGGATACACCCTGGATGGAGTGCCAACCCATCGCAGGGCACACACACACACACACTCATTCACTCACGCACTCACACCCTACGGACAATTTTTCCAGAGATGCCAATCAACCTACCATGCATGTCTTTGGACCAGGGGAGGAAACCGGAGTACCCGGAGGAAACCCCCGAGGCACGGGGAGAACATGCAAACTCCACACACACACAAGTCGGAAGCGGGAATCGAACCCCCAACTCTGGAGGTGTGAGGCGAACGTGCTAACCACTAAGCCACCGTGCCCCCCGGCCCCAGATGTGAAATATGTAAATCACAAATGATCATGAAATTGCCCACGGTTGAAGATTTTCAGATCTCCTCCTTTTAATAATGTGAAATGTCTGTCATTGATATATATATAATGTACATTTACTGATGTGTGAGTGCCATGATTTCATTCTTTAGAGTCAATTTTTAAAGACCTTTGAACCAAACCTTTTGAAATAATCGATATGCTTTATCTGATCATTTTTTTGTTTAAGAGCAACCGTTTTATGAATCAAAGATAAGGTTCAACTATAAATACAAGTAAAAAAAATATATTTGTAGTTAATGAAAACTGAACACTTATCAAGTCCATTTTATAAAGTATCTATTTCTGTTAAAATACTGTAGTATGCAGATTATATGCTTGGTTGTAAAGTTAACAGTTTCTGTTATTATTCACATTCAGATTCTTCTCAAATATTTTTATTTCTGTAATTTATTGGCTTTCATAGAGCTTTGTTACTTAAAATCAATACATTTCAGAGCTGGTGCTGGAAAACGTTATATTGCAGAATTTATCAATACAGAAACACCATTCTGTTAAACTACATTCACATTCATCAGCAAAACAAATGTTTAAACTGAAAAAAACACATTATATGACACGTTAAACACCAAAGATATTAATGAGTAAAAAAACAAGAGAAAAAAGTGGTTTTGCAACAGAGCTGTTTGACTTGTAAAATAAGATTCTGTCACCATTTAGTGATTAAAAATGCTGAAGCAGAAAAACACCAAAATCAACATTAAGTTTGTATCACTGAGGTTTTCCCTCAATGTACACTTGTATAGAGTTAATTACATTGGCAATACTCAACTAAAGGAAACATTGATCACTATAATGGTTACTTTAAATGAAACATTTTCATTCTAATAATAACTTGCAACATAATATCATGTATGATAGTTACTGTATTTTGAGATAAGAAACCAAGCAGAGAATAACCATATGGTGGAAATATTGCTGTCAAGTTCACTCATAAAAAATATCCTCTGCTTAGTAAATATCACAAAAATAAACATCTATATTCACTTAAACTGATTATTTTTCAGTGGGACATACTTAAAAAAATCAATAAAAATCCAACAGTTAACATTTATCAACTGTACATATATTATTCAAGTTTATTTAACGAAAATAGTGATTAACTAACATATTATATTTTTAAAATATGCTTAAAGGTGTCAAATGACACGGCTTAATCAAATATTATGGTTTGTTATAGATTAAGGTTAAAAAACGCTGTATTTTCCTAATGCTGTGCATGTTTGTATCTCCTCTTTGCTCCGCCTCTCTGAAACCTGCAGATTATTTACAAAGCTCTCACTCTGAAAAGCGAGGTGTGCTGTGATTGGTCAGTTAACCAGTGCGTAGTGATTGGTGGAATACTGCAAGCGTGTGACGGAAATGTATCGTCTCTTAACATTTTAGTGCATGTTTTTTTCCGACACTTTAATTTTTGCAACTTTACGTGTCTATTACACTCATGGGCAACTTATAACACGTACTCGCGCCATATGACCCCATTAATATTTTGGTGAATTATAATAGAAATATGTTATGATTAGTTACTTCTACTGATCATTTATTCTTACCAATTGTCTTTGTATTTAACTTCAACTGATTGAGTAAAATTTGTAGCTAAAGTGATCACATGCACATCGTGTTTGCTTTCCTCAGCGACAAGTCTAACTCCATGGAAATCTTGGTAAGTAACATTTAGTCATCTAATCATACTTATGTTACGTTTGTAATATTTTATCATATTGTTACATATTCAGCATTTCCTATCATTTGGCAATGCGAGAGCCACCTAACTTAAAAGACTTCAAATCCTGGTAAGTGGTCAGCTCATACAGGATATTTTGGAAAACTCTATTGTTTATTAAACATTGACAGTATTTTTGTGTGTAAGTTACACAACAGTTAGTTTTCTAAATGTTGCCACATCCGTTTGTATGAGTTTGTATTATATGTTTGTAAAGAAAAAGTATAAAGTTAATAAATTTGGCATAACAAATTACAATATATTTTTAAAGTGGTACTCTATTTAAGTAATTTCTTTAAGTTGGTCTGAAATGTCATTTTTTTCAAGTGTACTAACTTTTCTGTTTCGACTTTCTTCCTGTAAAGCTTCACTCTGAAAAATGCTCCGTAGTTTCAATGGAAATATACCGGTAAAATTCTGTAAAAAATACGGGAAGGTTTTGAAAGGTGCTTTATAAATACAAGTTAATTGGATATATAGTTTTATTGTGCTTGTGATATTGTGATATGTTTTAGGGCTCCAGTTCCAAAACTTTGAGGTTTAGCAGAATGTTACTTAAGAAAACAGATACTCATTGATGACTGATTCACTGTTTAATGTTATATTGGGACTTAAGCTGTGTGATTTGTGTTAAAAGCATTTTGATGCATAGACAAAAGGGTTACAATTATTTGGTCATATTTATCAATAAGAAAAAACTATTTTGGGAGTTCATTAACTTCTTCCAATGAAAAGGACAAACGGAAAATAGTAATACATTCTACCTCATGAAAATAAATAAGATTTACTTAATATTTCAGACTTTTAGCTATAAACAACCTAATGGCTTAAAATTACTTCTAATGTTTCTTAAAAAATATTAATAATTTAATAAATCTTTTCAGATATCATACAATAAGTTTTCAATATATAAATAGATTGCAGGCTTAAATATATTAAGCCTAGTTATTTGGAGGGTAAACATCATCCTTCAGTTTCTGCTGTATCTACACAAAGTGACACTCAAACTTCATATTTATGTGTTTATTGTACTGTATAAAAGACAGTATGCATTTTAGTTTCAATACAAATAGTTTTACACCTACCAACTGTAACATGGTCTCCATCACTGCAGGATCATTTACATTCTGATCAGATTTCACCTCCAGTCTCACAATCTGTATCTTTATATTGAACATCTTGAGGATAGACTGCTGCGAATTGTAGAAACACAACTTAAAACTACTTGGTGACAATTGTGTTTCTTTATAAAAGCTCCAAATAAGCAAACATTGACAGACCTTACAGGCCTTTTATACCATACTGACAACAGACGCACATGCAGCACATTACTAAAATGTATTTTCCATGTTATTCACTTTTGTCCACACCGGCCTCGATATTGATTCGCCACTAGCTTGTAGAGTGTGTGTTATGTAAAATGTAACTGTTGAACTTAATCTTTTTAAGAACAGTTAACCTTAGTGGTTGATAACATGTTAAAATCGATTACACGTCTACTTACAATGTAAGGTACGCTGTAAAATGTATTGGCTGAGTTTACTTTAGGGATAGTTCAAACAAAAATAACAAAGTTTTTACACAATTTTCTTTTTTTTCACGGCAGTCTCTAATGCGAGATTATGAGACACATGCAGTCATTCGTATGATGCAGGAGCTGGCTATTATAATGCATGGGTGTTGAGAACATGGAGGAGCCTGCAGTCTACATCAGTTGTACGGCTGGGGAATCAGACAGTACTGAGGCAATAACTAACATGTTGTGTCAGGTTTAGTTATGGTCATTTGTACACTGTGGATGGACGCTTTGCCTGTTCCACCTGTTTATCATACAGCTCAACACTGGTCAGGGCTGCATTTCCCAAAAGCATCGTAAGACTACGTTGATCATAGCTTCATCAGTCACAATGGTTCTAAAATCAACTTAAGGTAACGATGCTTTTGGGAAATGCAGTCCAGTATAGTATTCTTTTATAAACTAGAAAGTGGAACACTCTAGTCCCAAGCAGTATTAGTACAGTACACTTACAAGTATACCGCTAGTTAACTGATGTTGGTATACTTACTGCATAGGGTAGTTAATAAATATAGTTCAGAATAAAAGTTCTGAAGTATGCTTGATAAAATGACGTTGAAGTACATCTTTATTTGTAATGGGTTTGATCAGTTAGGTGTTAAACTCACTTGGTGGTGCAGCTGGTGGAGATGAAGGAGGTGTTGCAATACACGTGTCAGACACATTCAGGTATTTGTAAATTCCATCACACGGATCGTGGAAAAGCGTCCACAACAATGGCACAATTTCTTTTTCCATCACAGCTGTGAAAATGAATAACAAAAGTTTAAAATAATGATTTTTTAATCTCTTAAATGACCATTACTAGTCTTACTAGCCATCACACTTAGTGATGTCGTCTCAGTGCATTGATCATTTGAGAGATTGTTTTCATGTATTCCAGTCGAGCAGGTCGTTCGTTCTGTACGCCCATAATTCTCTGAAAGGACTTGAATGATTCCCTGACCTGTTGATATGAAAGATAAACATTTTTTTATTACATATTAAAATGATGGTAGGCCTACATGCAAATGCATGAAACGCCAAAACCCTGAGAACTCACCACAGCTGAGATGGGCAGTCGTGGATTCACAGGTCATAAGAACCTCTGATGGGGCACCTAAGATAAGAATAGAAAAGTCAAATAAGCAGAACTGATAATACTGCTGTACATTGATTGTCTTTCTCTACTTTTTTAAATATTTGAGATTAAAAAGTCAAAACTAGATTTCTCTCATTACATGAATATAATGTTCCACTAATGTTTACACAACCAAGAAACATTTTAAATGTGAGAAGAAAATGATAAACCGTGTGTCAAAACGTGATTTATTACCCATAATTTATCACCCCCTGCCAGGTTTATGATTATGACCTTTGACCGTACATGCTGTGTACATTTATGAACCCTTTGTTGTTGTTCAGGAAAAAATGTATAATGTCCAGACCTCGCTGTCTCAAACCCCCCTTCTTTGCAGAAGAGATAAGGAATTGATTTGAGAATGCTTGGTCTCTGACCTCCTGTTAATGAAAGCAATAAAAGATGAGTTAAAGAAAATAAGCAGCATTGATGTTTAAAAAATATATATATATAGTGGTCAAATGAAATAAGATAAAATAGTCAGGTTGAGTTTTTTAAGCTTTAAAAATAACTTTTTTAAAACATTAGGAACTTTTTTCAGAATGACTGGTCTTTGACCACAAACTCTATGGATGAAATGACACAAAATGAGTTAAAGAATTAAGCAGCACTGATGATAAAATAGATAAATAGTGTTTAACTGAAACAATAATTATTTGAAATTTTGGAGGTTTTAAGTTTAAAAAGTCTGAAGTGTGATGCCTGCAGTCAGTTGTTAAAAATGAAGATCCAGCTATGTTGTTTAAACCTCTGTCACCCTTGCTACCCACACACACACACACACACACACAGACCTCCCACCCCCAGAACAAGACAATGCTATCAGACATGTCTCCCAACCCCAGTGTGTGTCCATCTGATGTGTGTGATTAGTATATTAGAGAGAGAGAGATAAATTAAATGTTAAAAAGAAAAAAAGTTTATAAAAGTCTTGCTCTGGTTCCTGGTTAATGTCTCGCCTATCTGACACCCCAGACCACCTGGCAAACTGTTGGTCCCATCATGCAGGACTTACAGTGGGTGTCTGTAACGTGACCCCCCACAGGAAAGTAGGGGTCTGTCTTTCTTATCAACATGACCCAAAAGAAGTTTATAAATGTGTGTTTTTATGACTTTCTAATCAAAGGCTGGGGTTTTTCTGGTTCCTGAGTTTATCTACAATATTTCTAACCCTCACAGTCTGTCAAACTTACCTGTGTCATAACACAGCATGAACTAGCAGTCTGTCTTTCTTATCAACAGGACGTGAACAAAGATTATAAATGTGTGTTTTTATGACTTTCTAATCAAAGGCTGGGGTTTTTCTGGTTCCTGAGTTTATCTACAATATTTCTAACCCTCACAGTCTGTCAAACTTACCTGTGTCATAACACAGCATGAACTAGCAGTCTGTCTTTCTTATCAACAGGACGTGAACAAAGATTATAAATGTGTGTTTTTATGACTTTCTAATCAAAGGCTGGGGTTTTTCTTGTTCCTGAGTTTATCTACAATATTTCTAACCCTCACAGTCTGTCAAACTTACCTGTGTCATAACACAGCATGAACTAGCAGTCTGTCTTTCTTATCAACATGACCCAAAAGAAGATTATAATTGTGTTTTTTTATGACTTTGTAATCAAAGGGGTTTTTCTGGTTCCTGGGTTTATCTACAATATTTCTAACCCTCACAGTCTGTCAAACTTAACTGTATTATAACACAGCGTGAACTAGCAGTCTGTCTTTCTTATCAACATGACCCAAAAGAAGATTATAATTGTGTGTTTTTATGACTTTGTAATCAAAGGGGTTTTCTGGTTCCTGGGTTTATCTACAATATTTCTAAACCTCACAGTCTGTCAAACTTAACTGTATTATAACACAGCGTGAACTAGCAGTCTGTCTTTCTTATCAACATGACCCAAAAGAAGATTATAATTGTGTGTTTTTATGACTTTGTAATCAAAGGGGTTTTTCTGGTTCCTGGGTTTATCTACAATATTTCTAACCCTCACAGTCTGTCAAACTTAACTGTATTATAACACAGCGTGAACTAGCAGTCTGTCTTTCTTATCAACATGACCCAAAAGAAGATTATAATTGTGTGTTTTTATGACTTTGTAATCAAAGGGGTTTTTCTGGTTCCTGAGTTTATCTACAATATTTCTAAACCTCACAGTCTGTCAAACTTAACTGTATTATAACACAGCGTGAACTAGCAGTCTGTCTTTCTTATCAACATGACCCAAAAGAAGATTATAATTGTGTGTTTTTATGACTTTGTAATCAAAGGGGTTTTTCTGGTTCCTGAGTTTATCTACAATATTTCTAACCCTCACAGTCTGTCAAACTTACCTGTCTCATAACACAGCATGAACTAGGAGTCTGTCTTTCTTATCAACAGGACGTGAACAAAGTTTATAATTGTGTGTTTTTATGACTTTGTAATCAAAGGGGTTTTTCTGGTTCCTGGGTTTATCTTCTATAGTTTTTAACCCCCACAGTCTTGCAATGTAACCTGACATGAAACACAGCATGAAGTCTGTCAGCTGTTATTAACATTTTATAATACAGAGAGTTTCAAATAAATATGTGTGTGTGATGTTTTCTCTTAAGAAATGAGTTGGTTCCATGTTTTAGACTTTTATCTGTAAAAATGGTGAAAGTGTTTGAGACTTTGTGATTGATTTATCAATCTGTCATAAACTATTTTGAATTAAAGGATATGACCCGACATGTTCTTCCTGTTCATGTAAGAGTGGTTCCGAATGTGATTTGCTTGGTAAACAATACACGTGTGTCTAGTGTCCAATGGGTTAATAAATATTTTATTCTACAGACTTACTCAATATACAACTACCATAAAGATGCATTTTTGGGGGTGGAAAGAAGATCAACCAATTTTATAATAAAGTTTTACTATTTAAGTTATAATATAATCTATTTTGGTTGGATAGTTGTTTAGTACCGTATGATGGTTATACACAAAAGAACAAACTAAAGTCAGCCACTATATGCTTTAAAATTTGATTACCTAATAGTTCATCTTCACACGCTTTTCTTACGAAAAACATTTATGTCTTTACATTGTAAATCTTTATACTTTTTATTTACTAGTGTGCATAGTTATAGTTATGCTTATAGTTAAAGTTTAAATATTTTTTATTTATTGTGCTATTAGCCTCAAAATAAATTAGGGAGGTTCTTGTTTTTCATGCAAATATACAAGTCACGTCAGGGGGCGGTAATCATCACCTCCTTCATTCAACAGACCTTCACACACTTTTGTAGAATTCATTGTAACATCAGTTCTGCGAAGACGTTACTCTTCATGTGTTTTTAAAACAATGGCTTTGAATCTAATCGGTAAGTAAATTTACATTTATTAACATAGCTTTGTTGTAAAATATACTTATTTGTTTAACTTTAATGTTTAACAGGTTTTAAATAATCTCTGTGTACGATGCAGGATTGGTGAAACAACATTTGACCAAATTGACCAGCTTTGTGAGTATTATTTCATCTCGATTTACAATTATATTCATAATGGTTTATTTATATTTGGTTTATTTTTAATTCTATATAGTAAATGCTGAATTAATTACTGCTGCAGCTGAAAGCGATACTGGTAATAGCAATTTACAAGGTAGTCGATGTTTATCTCTTTCTGAAAATATTTACTAAAAAAGTTTTAGTCTGTTTTTACATTTTCTGGCACCAACAACATCAGCAATTTCTTCAAGACCTGTTAATAGGTTAAATAGGAAACGAAGACGTGTCGCTTTAATTCTACACCAGCGGATCCTCCAGCACCGAAACAAAGCGATCCCACAGAAGCTCAACCTGTTGGTAAGTGTGAATCTTTAGATAATTATTTATTTAGAGATTTTGTAAATCTGTTCATTGTGTACTAATATGTTTATATATTTCTGTACTGTGTCCAAACAGATTTCTACACTGAAGATGTACTGAGGGGTGAAGCTACGGCAACATGGAGCAGTGTTTTGGCAGAGTTCTCGGAGGTCATCAAATATGTACCTGAGGTCATTTTAACAAACAACACTGAAGTCGTAACTTCATCCAGGGTTCAAGGAGCACATTCTGCTGAGCACATCAAGGAACATCTACCTTCAAACCAGCATCACTTTAACCATGAGGTGATGTTGGAGTTAAGTGATAAACGTCCCCAGCTACAAGAAAGCCTGAACTTCCACAGTAAACTCACAAGAGAATGTATGGATGTGTTGACACTAAAGAATTCAGCGGAGCAAGGTGCACTGAACAGACGACTGCTGGATCACACAGACAATCTTCAAGGGACATTACTATTATAAAAATGAAATCAGACAAAGACAACTAAAGGTCAGATTATTGGCTAATCTTAATCGTGCTATTTCACACATTGGTCATTTTCTTTTGTTTGAATGAATGTGTATTTTGTGCATTTTAAACTGCTTTTCTTGAGATAATGTTTTATTTTGCAGGAATTAAGGTGTATTTTAACTGTGTATTTGCTCATTAATGGTTATTTTGTGTTAATTCAACTGTGTTTTTGAGGTGCTATTTGCTGTTTTTTTTATTGATCACTTTCCAGAGAGCTTTTGCAGTATAGTGGGGTTTTCTTTTATGTAGCCTATGTTTGATTAACCGGAAATACTATTTTTAGAAATGGCTGATAAAACGGTGCATTTAGACGATGATTTACATTGCAGTCAACAGCTGCGTTCTGTAAGAGGTAGGAATGAGCAATTGTCTATAACTGAACAGTTACAAGAAATTATCGATCAGCAAATCGAAGTTTTTGGGGATGACTATCGAAATTTTGATAAGGTTTTACAAGATCTTGCACTCCCAGAGGAAATAGATGAACCATCATCCCCTAACATATGTGAAATGCTTGAAGAAATTATTCAGATGCAAAATCAGGATTTTGAAAGACGATCTAATATATTACAAACCCGTGATGGTGAGATTAATAATTCCTCAGAGCAGGTGCCAGATAATCCTCTGGATTTAAGTCAGAATGATAGAATCATTTAGTCCAAAGACCATGTTTTAATGGTTAAGAGATTCACAGAAATATGAATTTGATAGAAATCACATCCACAGATTTGGCCGCATACACTATTTTTGTGCAAGACGCTTTGTCTGAAATTGTGTCGTTTTCCAGACAGTTGGGAGGTGAGGGATCATTTATCAATATCAGCCTCAGAGGCCTCAGTCTAAAATCTGATGTGAACGCTTTATTGTGCTCCAGTAATGACTATGACGAGAGGCATTTTGTAGATCAATTTGAAGCTGTTGCACAAAGTAATGTTCAGGTGATGGCTGATGATAGCTTACAATTACATGTATCCAAAGCTAGAACTCTGAATGATGGGGGAAATCGTAGCAGCTCAATGTAATGAAAATGTTTTAAATTGTATTCAGTGTACAAACAGGTGAAATGTTTATGTCTGATGTTTACAATAAATACTAAAGTACAGAAATGTGATGTTTCCAGAGCCTTTTTTCATATGCAAAACATTGAACAATACATATAATAACAAAAAACAATCATGCTAGGAATTTCCTGTGAAAATTAAATCATCTTAAAGCTTTTCGTTAACGTCAAAATTGTAAGAAAAACCTAAGATTGCTTTGTTAAATAAATGTTAATGGAAAACGTTGTGGATTAAATAACACATGAAAAGATTTGAATGAAACATTAAGACCACCGCGATCATGCAGAAGACCACAAACTATTTTCAAGCTTTAGGTGTTTATTTGGGATATATTTGTCTTCTCACATGATAAGTATAATTGTGTTACGAATATTATATTTTTATCTAATAAAGGACCCCATTAAAACATTCACTAATATAATTCTGTTATTCTGTTATTCAATTATTTAGTTATTAAGTTTGCAGATGTTTTTTCCACATTATGAAGTAAACCAAAGACCCTTTTAGTATCAATGTCACACTTACGTCACAACATTAGCTGGAGGAAAAAACAAAGGAAAACTGGAGGCGGCCAATACAAACCAGCACAGAGTCGACTACACAAAATATACAAATATCTTATTGTGTTGTTGAGAGACACAAGCGATTGATGAGACAGAAAAACATCATTCAACAATATGTTTAACATGTTTTATTATTTATTTATGTATTTGCACAGTTCACTTCAACACAAATATTTTCACAGATCATTTTGTCTATTCAGTGTTTATAAAGAAGCTTTAATTTATATTCATGTTCTCAAACAACCAAATGATTCAAAACAGTTTTTAAAATGTTGAATTACCCTTCACACATGGTTACTACTATATGTTGTGAATACTACTATTGTATGATGTAAAAGTTTTGATCTAAAAGCATTACATGTTCAGCTGCTACAGTCTACACACCTCACCAAACACAAACACACAAGATAAAACACACAGAATATAAACATTTAACTCACATTGTCACATGTCATTGTGTTAATCTGTAATCATTAGATTGTAGTTTAATAGATTGTCACGCTACTATCACTATAATATCATTAATAACACACATCTTCAAAGCTGAATTATAAGATCAATCAAGAATAACTAAATATATTTGACTGGATAACAAAATAATGAGACTAACTGAAGTTATTATATATGTTTACATGTAATTACAAATCCTATAAAACATGTATTTCAAAGTTTGTCTCAAGTGATGAAAATGACGTCTTTAAACACAACGACTGTGATGTGATCGGTCAGAAGTCTGAACACACTTTCTGTTTCTCTTCATCTTCATGTTTTGGTGTGAAAACATTTCCATCAGGCTGCACTCTCCAGGTCACTGTTGTGTCATTGTGTACGCCCAAATCTGTCAGTTTCTGCTGAATCTACACAACACAAACAATCATGACACACACTCTGAAGCCCATTGCACAATGAGTCATTAAAAAATAAATATGACCTCACGTTGTGTCAATCATATTTACCCACTACCTCTGATATTTTCGTCTTTCTTAAAAAAATTTGGACCGGGTTTGTTTTTCTGCGTTTTTCACATCCTTCAAGCATTTTGAATAGTTGACCTTTTATAACAATTCAGAGACACCAGTCAAACGTGAGTCACATACGAGAAAACAAGATGGGTAGTCCATACCACAAACTACAACAAAACACATTTGTGTTTTTCATTCCAGGAAGACATATAGAGAATTTTTGTGTTAAACACATGATAAAATTGGACTGAACGTTAACTTTTCTAATTTCTAAGGGTTTGAATTATTTCTGATGAATTTATGCATATATTATACATGTTGAAATGTTTGTCATATAAGACTTTATTTTCTATTTATTTGAATTCTGCAAAATAATGTATATTTGACAATAAAAGTCTATACTTTGTACGTAAGTGTTTGTTACCATATATGGGTCATTTCTGGTCTGAAACGTGTGGTGCTGCAGGATATATCTCCCCAGCTCAAGGTCAGTTTAACTGTGAAAGAGCGCAATGTAAGCAGCTAAATGTTTTGTTATAGAAATGTCACGGGTAGTTCAAGAGTCGCTTCTTAAAATGCGTGCAAAACGCCGGCTGTGTCGCTTTCTTCCCCTTTCCACATCACTCGAGCACACTGCCTGCGAATGTTAAATGTCGAAGGTAAAATCCAGTCTTGTAAACTACAAAACACCGAAAACATTTAAACGTTTCAGATCATGTCAGTGTGACAAGATAAAAACATGTCCAGACCTTCACTAGTTCACACTAAAGCATGTTTCTGACTGAAGTGTGATAAGGTTGTGGTTAAAACAGCCAAAATGTTTGCAAATATTTCAAATGCATCACTTCTGAATGAATATTCTCGCTCTGTTATTCTGTTTAAATGTTACCTGTTTTAAATCATTAAAAATAGTATCTGCAACTGTTGTAATCTGATGTCTATGTTATTACTCAAAAAGTTAAAGGGATAGTTCACTCAAAACTGGACATTCTGTTATCACTCGTTTACTTTATATCATTTCTAACCCAAATGTTCTTTCATGAAACATAGATTGTATAATATTTGTTGTCCATGAGTTTACTTTTTTACTGACGCTGATAATAATGTGTGTTGTCATTTAGGTATAAATTCTAATTAACTTTTATTTTGAAGAGACTCTTAATTCGAAGGGCTTTCTATCGCCGGACATTTCCTGTTTCAAAAGTTTCACATGTTTTGTCTGTAGTGTGAAGAGACTAGCGGGATTTACTCAGTTACATTTCTGTGTTCTGCATGTATTCAAAACTGTATTCGCCACAGAGGCAACGTCGTAGGTAAGTAATTTCATAATTGTAATAAGTTAGCGATAAAATGTATGACTTATATGAAAAAGGCATTTGATTTATTTTCATTTTAAAACGTTTTATTTTCACATATTTACATGAGAAAGGCTCATGGTACAGAGCTAAATTGTAATTTTATATTTTTCTTTGTTACAGTTTTCACTCTGACCTTGTACAATGATAAAAGAGCCACAGTAAAGAGCATCTAAAACTTTCTACGACTCGAGTATTCATTTGAGAGGAAGAGTTTAGCTAGTTGTATAGCTGCAGTTGCCACCGTACAGTGAGGACAACATATAATGAAAGGACACACATGGTTATCTGTTAGCTATTGTTATCTAATTTAAACTGTAACAGTCTTAAAATGCTCATATATAGATCAATGAAGTCAGTGTACCGCCCTGATGTCTCTTCATGTGCCTGTAGGCCAGGATTGATTGTAGAATCTCTTCTGTGTCATCACTCGTTTCTGATATGAAACTTCACAATTTGCATAAAACCAGGGTGGAGACCAGACTACATTATAACACAGAAAGCTGTGCCGCTTTAAAAATGGGGCATGAATGAACAGTAAACCCACTTCTCCAGGCACCACTACACCACTGATGGTGTTATTAAACTGTATATGTCATGGATGTAAATTTAAAGCTTACACATATTTTCCTTCTTGTTGGTAGTTTGAATTGAAAAGAAAGAGAACTCAGAAAGCAGTCTTGTGACTTCACTGACTTTACTGGTTGTTTGCTATCTGTAAACCCTTTACTTAAGTAACGCACTGGTGACAACACAATAATCACATTGACACAGTAATGCTGCGGTCATGCTAGACTTGAGCACGTCTAATTCCTTCAGACGGTGTCAAAATGTGTCAGTGATTCCTCCATCTTTTACATTTCAGTACACAGAGGTCACACTGTGACATTTTGATCTTCTATTGGTCTCACGCACTCACGTGACATGAATTCACAGGTCAGAGTTCACCAAACTTGAACTTTGAAACACAGCGAAATGCAAAATATCTTCTAACAAATTTGCATGAGTATGAATGGAAGTCAAAGGAATGAAGAGTCAAGTGTGATTGTGTCTTAATCCAGTAACAAACATGTTTGAGTGAGTCTGAAAAACTCTACTATCTGTGTGTCAGCTCATTGTGTTGTGTAGGACACACTTTCAACACAAATAGTTGAATACTCACCGACTGTAAGATGGTCTTCATCACTGCAGGATCATTGACATTCTGACCGTATTTCAGCTCAAATCTCAAAATCTGTTTCTTGGTCTCTGGAAGATTAAAAGCTGTATTTATTTTCAACTCATATAAAGTGTGAAGAAAACAACATCACAACAGTTACACAAATCTACAGTCAATCTTTCTAACGCAACAGCCTCATGTTTTTAATACAAATAGAAATAATCATTTGTCAACTTCTCATATTGTTTTCGTAGCAACTGTTCTTTAGGATACACTAAGGCAAAATGAATAAATAATAATCATTAATTCATCATATTGTCTCCTGAGTGTTTCTGCTGGAACTTCCACCAGCCAAAAAAACAGATTAAGAAAATCAGAGCTCATATAAAAATCTTTATTATGATTTTTTTATTTCATTTCTCCTTCTTTACTCTTTCATCCTTCAATGTTTTAACCAAAAATACATTTCAGAAGAACAAATCAGATCAATACAATAGAACACTAACAATAGCTGCACATCTGACATTAAAACAGGATTTTCTTCTCTTGCGCTGCCTTGTTGTTCGAGGAGACTTTCTTATTACACTGAGATAGTTACAACAGACAAGTCTCAACACATTATTATTATTTATAAAACGGTCAGTTCTGATCTTTGATTCTGATTGGCTTATGGGGTTTTAATGACTTAGCTTCATGTCGTATAACAACACCCTTAGCTGTTATATAATACACTGTAACCCACTGCTTCATACGACTTATTTCTTTATTAAACCCTGACTGTTTAACATCAGATGATCATCAATGTGACTGTTTTACATCAGTTTTTTTCACTGTCTGTGATGTTTGATACAAAATTGAAATCAATATTTTCAACAGTACATTTGTGGTCAGACTATTTATTTTGACTATCAACAGCTATGTTTGTCTAAAGTCTCTTCTCTCATTCTGTGTATTTATGATGTTTGTGTTGTGAGTAGTTTATGATCACACATAAAAACTTACGTGTCTTGCAGAAGAATGGAAAAGTGTTTCCACACAGTTGATCATCTATAAGACCATCAGGACGTATAACACCACAAGGTTGGTTCAAGTCCCTCAAGTCAGGTTGTCCAGTCATCCAGTTAATGGAGGACACGTCCACAACATTTATTTCATCTGACCACTTCCATGAGTCTCTGAACAGACCAATCCATGATTCACTAATGCCTTCCATTGACATTTTCAGTATCAGCACTTGATTCTCAGTTTGATTGTGAATGACGGCCAGATCTGTGTAATGTTGTCTGCAGTAACTCTGAGCTTCATGCCAGGTCATTGGGATATTGACCAAAAAAAAACTTTCAGCTTCTGTTTCATTCTCTGTAGAAAGATGAGATTGAAAAACACCATTAGAGAACAACTTCATAGAAATAACATTTTCATGTGAGTTTAATTTACTTTTTTACTATTCATTTGCATCTCATAGTTTAGACACACAGACACCAAGAATCAGTTTATGCATCTCATCACTGGTGACGATCAACAAACTATTCATATCAACAGATCGACACTCAACATCACTAAACAAGCTGGACAATTGAATTGATCTTTTCGGATTATTATATAATAAGCTTTAGGACTTTGTTTGGTAGACCGGTTCTTATCTCACAGAGCATGCTGCTCAACTTCTGGTCCAGGCCTTTGTGATCTCTAGACTGGATTAATGCAATGCTCGTCTTCCTGGTCTTTCTGAGGGATGTTTCATAAAACAAGATATAAGAAAATAAGCCAGACTGATTTGAGTTTGTCAGACTTATTGTCAGTGGATTCGGTTTCATAGAGCAAACTTGAAATAGTTCAAACTCAGTTACTATAGCAAATAACACTGTGAACAAGAGCTCCGTTAACACTGAACCATGAGGATATGATGATATCACAACTAATTCTCTTTCATGATGAAATATTTTATTACTCACTATTAATAAACAAATAATAAAATAAAATAAATCATGGGCATCAGAAGGACAACAAATTTAAGTGTGTCAACAGGGGTGAAGTGAGAAAGACGTGTGACGAGTTGTTTTGACACTTTATCATTTTCACATCACATGTCTTACACTACAGCTGTTTATTTTCACTAATCATCCATAATCATTCCAGTGCCAAAGACGTTTCCCATCACAAGCCTGAACGATTACCGGCCGGTGGCCCTTACCCCGGTAATCATGAAGTGCTTCGAGAGACTGGTCCTTCAGCACGTCAAGGATCATCTTAGACCCCCACTAGTTTGCATACCGTGCTAAAAGATCCACAGAGGACGCCATCTCCGTAGCTCTCCACTCTGCACTGAACCACCTGGAGCGACAGCAGAGCTACGTTCGGATGCTCTTTCTGGATTACAGTTCAGCCTTCAACACCATAATCCCAGACAGACTCGTCACCAAACTAGCCACTCTGGGTTTTAACCCTCTCACATGTGCCTGGATAAAGGACTTTCTAACCAAACATCCCCAGACTGTGAGACTTGGTCCCCAGCTATCCTCCACCCGCACGCTGAGCATCGGCTCCCCACAAGGCGGTGTGCTGAGCCCCCTCCTGTACTGTCTCTACACCTACGACTGCAGTCTGGCCAACAAGGACAATCTCATTGTCAAGTTTGCGGACGACACTACAGGGGTCGGACTCATCTCTAAAGGTGAGGAGGCAGCCTACAGAGAAGAGGTGGTGAAGTTGGCAGCCTAGTGTTCAGAGAATAATCTCACTCTGAACACCAAGAAGACCAGAGAGATCATTATCGACTTCAGGAAGCACAGGACCGACCCAGGACCCCTATACATCAACGGCAAGTGTGTGGAGAGGGTCCATTCTTTCAAGTTTCTCGGCGTCCTCATCTCTGCCGACATATCCTGGACAGAGAACATCATAATAGTCTGCAAGGGGGCTCAGCAGTGGCTACACTTCCTGAGAGTTCTCAGGAAGGACAATCTGAACTCCAACCTGTTGCTGACCTTCTACCGCTCATCCATCGAGAGCCTGCTGACATACTGTATCACAATAGGGCATGGCAGCTGTACCGTTGAAGACAGGGAGAGGCTTCAGAGGGTTGTAAAGGCAGCACAGTAGATCATTGGCTGCCCTCTCCCCTCCCTAAATGACATTTACACCTCCCGCTGCCTAAACAGAGCTCTAACCATTACCAAGGACAGATCCCACCCTGGTTTTGACCTGTTCAAACTGCTGCCCTCAGGGAGGCGCTACAGGTGCCTCAAGGCTAGAACAAACGGACTCAAAAACAGCTTCTTCCCAAAAGCAATAACTATTCCGAACTCTCACATGCACTGTTCGTAATTCTAACACGCCAACCCTCAGCCTCTATTATGTAATATTATCAATGATTAGCTACCGTGCAGAGGCCTTTCAATGTGCAATATCCCACACTATTATGGACAATAATATATAATATTTATTTTACGTATTTATTTGCAAACATACACATTCCTCAGGTCTGCCCACCCTTACCTTCCCTTGTTTTAACTTATTACTGTATTACTGTATGTCCTGTGTCTATATTGTATACACTTTCCAGGCTGCACACCCTTTTCTCCCTTTCTTTTTTTACTTTGGTAATTTGTAGTATTTATTTCACTACCAGTGGAGTCAGCTATTGAATCTTATTGTAAATGTACAGTGACAATAAAGGCATTCTAATTCTAATGTGTTCAATACTGCAAAATACATGTCTTCTTATATATTCAATTGTTGCGTGAACCAAGCTGCAGTGGACACACTTGTATACGACTTTACTTGAACCCATTTAGCGAGCTGTTTCTTTAATACTGTGTGGGTTATATACAGCCTGCTGGATGAGTGGACATCCTTGACACAGCCAAAGAGAAAACGGCTCTCACACCATGTTGTTAACCATTTCCAGGAAACATGTTGTTCAAAACGTTGCGCAGCGGTTTGAGCTTGAAGATGCGCCAGTTCTAGCTGGTTCTCGAATCTGATTGGCTGAGAGCCATGCAATATTCCTCCAGTATCACCACTGGAAATACTTCAGTAACTGCTTTTATCACTCTGTCACTAAACTAACTCTCAACTGCAACCCTATGAAGAAACTGGACAGCTAGCTAACAAAAGATACACATGTAAATAATGCAAAACAATAGTAAATAAACTTACAGGCAGACTATAACTCTCTCCAAAACAAAGATAAATTGTGTGCTGAACTGAAACTGATGCTGCAAGTCGAGCGAGATCTAAATCAACACTGTGCAGTGTGCATGTATAGAATAACAGTTCAAGACTGGTATATGGGCACTAGGTGGCGGCATAACAGCTGATAAATGGACACACAAACACATTTATAAAAGTGAAACTGTTGGCAGTTTCTCTTAACAATTTATTCAAAGTTTAAAAATGACATCACAGACTCGAGGGTCTCCATCAGGTGCTTCAGAGAACAGAAATTGCCATGTCGCATGATTTGCCTTTTAAAAGTCTCTCTATTTGATTTCAACAACACTTTTCTAAGCGACTTTTATGAAACAGCCCTCTGACTGGGTTATCAAACCACTTCAATTAAATCAAAACACAGCATTGTAGTTCTTCAAGAAGTCCGAAACATCTCACGTGACATCACTCTTTATCTCTTTCTCACAAGTCTCTAATGTTCATTCTCCTCACTGCTGGATTGATCTTTCAAAGTCGGCCCATCAACCATCTCTCAAGACATTAAAAAAACAATAAAACATTTATTTCTGTGAATATTTAACAGGAACACATGCAGTGACTTCTTTTTTATTCACCCAAAAACATTTTCTCTCAACAGGTTTTGTTCCTTATAACTTGTTTAAAGCAATTGTGGTTCTTCAGTCTAAGAACATATCACTTCATTGTTTAATAATTCTTGTAAGTTCAAATCTTTCAAATTAGAGCGTCTGCTTAATGCATTCTGGTCAATCCTGGACAGGATGAATCATATTACTTAGTTGAATTTAATGCAATAATAATACATTAACTATTTAAAATATTCATGTGATTGACATGTGTTGGTCTTATGTCATACCTTTGAAGCAAAAAAAGGGAAGTTCAGTAGAGCAGACTCTATCATTCCATCCAATAGATGATATCACGACACATTCCTGCTTTCCATTATTGTTGTTTGGTTCAGTTCTAGACCATCCGGAGAATGAAATGTCTTCATTTTGATATGACCACCGCCAGCTATAAATGTCATTGTAGAGTCCAATCCAGACGGCTGAAGTCAATGCTGGTTGAACTTCTCTCTGTACATTCGTCCAGTCTTCATTGTTTTGAATGGTGACAAGATCAATGTGATGCTGTCTGCAGTAAACCTGTGCCTCATTCCAAATCATCTTCTCCCGTATCAGAACATATTCACATGAGATACTCTGAATGAACAGACAGAGTACTGTAGAGAGAGAGAGAGAGGGAGAGTGAGAGAGTCACTGTCACTTCACTAGAGATTGTGCCGCGGCACAGCGCTGTGGCATTTTCCATAGGAACCGCACCTGTTGGTTCGATACAACGTCGAGAGACCGACAGAAAGGGAATGTCTTGATTACGGATGAAACGTCTTTTCCCTGATGGAGGGAACGAAACATTGTGTCCTTAATGC
Organism: Triplophysa dalaica; assembly: GCF_015846415.1. Lineage (NCBI taxonomy): Eukaryota > Metazoa > Chordata > Actinopteri > Cypriniformes > Nemacheilidae > Triplophysa > Triplophysa dalaica. The sequence goes on along the minus strand of NC_079546.1, from coordinate 22,562,226 downwards.
CACAACTCGTGCCGCAGCGCTCGTTAGAATTACAAATGACCTCCTTATTGCTTCAGATAAAGGTAACGTCTCACTATTAGTCCTGCTTGACCTTAGTGCTGCTTTCGATACTGTAGACCATAAAATACTACTAGATCGTTTACACCATTATATCGGTATTCAGGGACAGGCACTGCAATGGTTCAGATCTTACTTAACAGACCGATATCAATACGTCCATTTAAATGGGAAATCGTCAAATCTTACGGAAGTCAATTATGGATTACCACAGGGATCGGTTTTAGGACCCTTGCTTTTCTCCATATACATGCTGCCCCTCGGCAACATTATTAGAAAACATGGAATTAGCTTCCACTGTTATGCAGATGATACTCAGCTATATATCTCATCAGGACCAGATGATTCCTTTAAGCTGTCCAAACTGGCAGAGTGCATCGAGGACATAAAACATTGGATGACTAGTAATTTCCTCCTTTTAAACTCTAGCAAAACAGAAATATTACTTATAGCACCAAAATTAAGAAAACAGAATATCTCCGATTACAGCCTGCAAATTGAAAGCTGCACTGTTACTCCAACAAATACAGTTATAGACCTAGGCGTTATATTAGACGGCAACCTGTCATTTAAAAATCACATCTCAAATATCACAAAAACAGCCTTCTTCCACCTTAGAAATGTTGCCAAATTACGAAATAGTTTATGTGTTGCTGATGCAGAAAAGCTTATTCATGCATTTGTGACCTCACGGCTTGACTATTGTAATGCTCTACTTAGTGGTTGTCCTGTATCATCGATAAACAAACTACAGTTAGTTCAGAATGCAGCTGCCAGAGTTCTTACTAGGTCAAGAAAATACGATCACATAACCCCAGTTTTATCATCGCTTCATTGGCTACCCATTAAGTATCGCATTGATTTTAAAATTATTTTAATTACTTACAAAGCCCTGAACGGTTTAGCACCTACTTACTTAACCGAGCTTTTATCACGTTACAACCCATCACGCTCGCTGAGATCTCAAAACTTAGGACTTTTGACAACACCTAGAATAACAAAATCCACCAAAGGTGGACGAGCTTTCTCATACGTAGCACCTAAACTCTGGAATAGCCTTCCTGATACTATTCGAGGGTCAGACACACTCTCCCAATTTAAATCTAGATTAAAGACACATCTTTTCAGCCAAGCTTTCACTTAATGCATAGTTAATGAACAGCAGCTACGCTAATTATTCTCTTTCCGCCTCTGCCTCGGGATGCCCATCCCGAGGTAGGAAGAAGTTCCACCATGTCCAGACGACCGACAGATGCCCATCCCCAATCTGAGATTACACCAGATACAGCTGCAGACTGACTGACCATCCCAGCTCCATCTAAGGCAATTCCACCAGCTGCCAAGAGAAATATGACCATCGGACCATCCCAGCTCAGACCACTACATCCCCAACCAAGAGCAAAGACGGACTATTTGTCTTATTAATGCTGAAGTTACAATATTTGGTATTAAATGCTAAACCTAAACCACACGTCAGCAGTCTGAGTGCAGCTATGACACGTCAGAGGGGATCTGGCCCTCCCGGTTGAGCCTGGTTTCTCCCGAGGTTTTTTTCTCCACTAATCAATCATTGGAGTTTGGGTTCCTCGCCACAGCAGGGCAGTGTTGGCCTGCTCACCGGGAGACTGCATTCATTCATTTATTTATTATTTATTTAGAAATTAGATATTATTTATTAGAATGAACTTACTCGTTGTATAAATACCATGCACTGTGCTGTGTTTTAACTTTTCTGTTTTTCCTGTTTGCCCCTGTAAAGCTGCTTTGAAACAATACACATTGTGAAAAGCGCTATATAAATAAACTTGAATTGAATTGAATGATGCAGCAGTCAAGAGAGGCTCTAAGGCTCATCAGCCCAAATGGTGAATGACATTTACATTACATTAACATTTAGTCATTAAGCAGAAGCTTTTATCCAAAGCGACTTACAAAGAGTTAGGGAGCAACAAGCAAAAAATACATTAGGTGCCAACACAAAGTTACTGCTTTCAACAAAAGTTAGACCAATACCTAGAAAGGGTTAGTTTTTTTATTTATTTCTCTGTCAGGTATTCATGAGATGGGTTTTAAGTAGTTTTTTTATTGTTGTGAGAGATGTGGTTGACCGGACAGAGTTAGGAAGAATGTTCAACCAGGTTGTGAAGCAGAATGAGACAAACACCACCTGTCGGTTCTACAGAACGTCTCGTTCCCTCCATCAGGGAACAGAGGTTACATCAAGACGTTTTCTTGTCCGACCAGCTATGAAATATCTGAAACCCCTTCAAAAACTGGCCTGATTCAAAAGTTTAACAAGATACAACACAAAGCTTTGAGCACCTTTCACTGGGCTGTTGAATACCACAAATAGAAAATATAAATACGCATGGACTCTCTCTCTCTTTCTCTCTCTCTCTCTCTTTCTCTCTCTCTCTCTCTCTCTCTCTCTCTCTCTCTCTCTCTCTCTCTCTCTCTCTCTCTCTCTTCTCTCTCTGAGCACTGATTAAGTGAATAAAACGCTCCCAACTACTGCAACTAGACTTGTGTAAAGTTAAACTCTGACCTGAGAACAGCAGCATATGTATCACTCTTGTCATTGCTGATGGCTTTACAGTATGAAATGAATCTGAAACAGTAAAAATATTGAATAAAAAAGTAATATGATTGCAAAAGTGTAAAAGGCAGTACAGTACAAGACACACTCTGATAAATGATTGTATGAAGCAGTTCAGTTTACCTGTAACAACAGTCAGAGGTGAAGATCAACATGAAGTGTCTCTGTTAGTATGTGTAGGTAAGCTACGTCCTTCACTGCCTTCATTTACCTTCACAAATGTTAATGGGTCATCCTTATGCAAAAGTGTTCCCAGTCTACTGGAACAGGTGCTCATTTCCATTCAAACTTTGCAATGTTATTTCAATGAATGCCTCGAAGCTTAAACAGTGTGTGGAAATATTCACCACTGCACACATGAATCTCAAAGACGTGTGTTAGAAATAAGCTTGAAATGTGTGCAAACATTTCATTAACATCCTCACAAAGAGCACTGACACGTTTCAAGAGGACGATAAAGAAATGTAAAAAATGCCGAGGAGTAGACAGGAGTTTGAAGTGTCGTGTAACAATAATACAACAGATAAGCTTGTGTGGTGTTTGGATCTGTGGGTCATTTTTCTGTGTTTACTCAAAAAAAAATGTTATGATTGTTTTCCAGCCTCATATTTATTGGAACTAGCTCGTCTTCTTTGAAGAACATTTAAATGAAGACCTAACACTGAACACCCCCACAGAAACATTATGTTATGTATGTTTTATTTTTCGGCTAAACACAACTCAAGTAACTGGAAGGCATGAACGCTCTGTTGACAAAGTTGCAAATGTAATTCCTACAAGCCTCTGCAAAGTGATGAGATGCAAATGTATGGTAAAATATTCAGGAAAATATAATTAAACAGTGAAAGTGACCTATTAGTCAGATATTGTAACCCATACAGGAAATGTGACCTCTGCCTTTAACCCATCCAGTGAGTAGTGAAGACACGCACAGCAAGTGGTGAACACACATACACCTGGAGCAGTGAGCAGCTATCACAGCAGGGCCCGGGGAGCATGTAGGGGTGAGGTTCTGCTCATCTTTATCAGCTGCAAGTCTGAGTCTGGCTGTGTCGTAAAGATCCACCTGCTGCCATTCAGGTTTTCATGAAGAAACTCAATTATTGAGGTTTCTTTGAAACCGAATGGAGGTATGGCAGATGCACCAGAAGCAAACACCAGAACATCCTCTAAATTGACCTAAACAAGGTCCTCGACATATACCTGGACAACGCCAAATAGCATTTTCGTCTTGTTAAAAAGTGTAAAAAAACAATTCAATTGATTTTTTCTCATGTTTTATGTCATTCTACATATGTAAACCGGAGCAGACAGGTTTGTGTCTATTACTGATGTTTGGATGTCTTGTCTTGATGCTCAGAGTCACTGCAGACACTACACAGATCTGACCACCGTTCACACTCAAGATGAGGATGACCTGCTGCTGACCGTGATGTGAGGATTTTCAAGAGCATGAATTAGTCTGTTCAGAGACTCATGGAAGTGTTCAGATGGAACAAACGTCTCCATGTCCTCCATTAACTGTCTGTCTAGTATACGTGACATAACTGGTCAGAAGTGAGCGTGTGGTGCTGTAGGTCCTGATGCTCTGATAGATGATCAACATGCTCAACAGCCCTTCATTCATCTGCACACAGAGTGAGTTCAAACCCAGCGGGTATAGTGTCAGCCGTCAGATTTATATCATCAGGACTTGAATCTTAAAATGCTACAGTTAAATTAAGTACAATAAAATGTGGGGTTACTAATTCAATGTCAATGTTCAAAAGCCCTGGGGCTTCATTTATAAAATGTTGCATAGAAACTGTCCTTAATTTTATTATACGATCATTTCTCAAAGTGCATAAGTGTGATTCATAGAACAAACATATTCACTGAAAACACGTGTACGCCTCTCTATCAGATTTGAAAATTAATGTTTACGTTTGACATCAGTCTGATTTGCAGTCAAGGTTCCCGCTGGGAAGCATTAACAGTATAACATCCAACATAGTAACCATTTATTTATTTATTTACTATTAAAGATGAAATATGCCTCATGATTCATATTTTTACAACAGAGTCAAAAAATCAGATTGTGAGATTGGAGATGAAATCTGGTGTGAATAAATGATCCTTCAGTGATGGAGAACATCTTACAGTGGGTGAGGATTCAACTGTATTGTAGTGAACGTTTGTGTCTTTATTTTAAGAATCATTTGCGACACAAGGATCGCTGTTTTCAACACTTCTCTTATTTACACAACAGTTACATGGAGACTGCAGGCTGATGGAAATGTTTTCACAACAAAACTGGATTGTGAAGAAAATAACTGAAGTTTAATTTTGAATATTTAACAGCAAGTGGCACATCTGTGACCTGTAATAAATCATGACTTATAATTCATACTGTAAATTTCACTGATAACAGTTATCCATCCATCCATCCATTTTCTACCGCTTTATCCGAACTACCTCGGGTCACGGGGAGCCAGCACCTATCTCAGGAGTCATCGGGCATCAAGGCAGGATACACCCTGGATGGAGTGCCAACCCATCGCAGGGCGATAACAGTTATATAACAGTTAAATGATGATGTTGTAATTCTGTGCTGTTGTGAAGTGTGAATTCAGCATCTACTGATACATGAATAAATCATAAACTGGGTTAATAATTCATTAAAACTTTAACTTTCTTTTAGAATCTTATAATGTACATTTAATGATGTGTGTATTATAGTTTCATTTATTCTGCTTGATTTTTATTTTATTTTAGTGCCATGATTTCATTCTGTTGAGTCAATTTTCATAGACCTGTGAAATCATTTGTATTCATTCTTTGATCATTTGTTGAAACTGAGCAATCGTTTCATTGAGATGTAGAATAACATGCTGTCGCCATCTAGTGGTCAAAAATGCTGAAGCAGAAAAACACCAAAATCAACATTAAGTTTTTATCTCTGATGTTTTCCCTCAATGTTAATACTGCCATAAACATTTATAGAGTTAAGTGTAATGGTTTTCAGTTCACACAGTGGCAATCAAGACCTAATGGTTAGAGAGTCGGACTCGTGACCAGAATGTTGCTGGTTCAGGTAACGATTGTGCTTTGAGCAAGTCACCTCACCCCTACATGCTCCCCGGGCGCTGCTGTGATAGCTGCTCACTGCTCCAGGTGTACGTGTGTTCATCACTTGCTGTGCGTGTCTTCACTACTCACTGGATGGGTTAAAGGCAGAGCTCAAATTTCCAGTATGGGTTACCATATCTGTCAAAAAGGTCACTTTCACTGTTTAATTATATTTTCCTGAATATTTTACCATACATTTGCATCTCATCACTTTGCAGAGGCTTGTAGGAATTACATTTGCAACTTTGTCAACAGAGCGTTCATGCCTTCCAGTTACTTGAGTTGTGTTTAGCCGAAAAATAAAACATACATAACATAATGTTTCTGTGGGGATGTTCAGTGTTTATTTAGGGTGTTTATTAAAAGTTCTTCAAAGAAGACGAGCCAGTTTCAATAAATATGAGGCTGGAAAACAATCATATTTTTTTTTTTTGAGTAAACACAGAAAAATGACCCACAGATCCAAACACCACACAAGCTTATCTGTTGTATTATTGTTACACGATACTTCAAACTCCTGTCTACTCCTCGGCATTTTTTACATTTCTTTATCGTCCTCTTGAAACGTGTCAGTGCTCTTTGTGAGGATGTTAATGAAATGTTTGCACATATTTCAAGCTTATTTTTAACAAACGTCTTTGAGATTCATGTGTGCAGTGGTGAATATTTCCACACACTGTTTAAGCTTCGAGGCATTCATTCAAATAACATTGCAAAGTTTGAATGGAAATGAGCACCTGTTCCAGTAGACTGGGAACACTTTTGCATAAGGATGACTCATTTACATTTGTGTAGGTAAATAAAGGCAATGAAGGACGTAACACACAAACTAAATATATAAGATTTGGTCAAACAGAGACACTTCATGTTGATCTTCACCTCTGACTGTTGTTACAGGTAAACTGAACTGCTTCATACTATCATTTATAAGACTGTGTCTTGTACTGTACTGCCTTTTACACTTCCAATTATATTAACTTTTGTATTCAATATGTTTACTGTTTCAGATTCGTTTCATACCAGAAAAGTCATCAGCAATGGAAAGACTGATACATGTGCTGCTGTTCTCAGGTCAGTGTTTAACTTTACACAAGTCTAATGTTCAGTAATGACTGTTGAAGTATTCGCAGTAGTTAGGAGCGTTTTATTCACTCAATCAGTGTTGAGAGAAAGAGAGAGAGAGAGAGAGTCAATGCGTATTTATATTTTCTATTTGTCGTATTCAACAGCCCCGTGAAAGGTGCTCAAAGCTTTGTGTTGTAGCTGGTTGAGCTATTGAGGCAGGCTAGTTTTTGAAGGGGTTTCAGATACTTCATAGCTGGTCAGACAAGAAAATGTCTTGGTTACGGATTTAACCTCTGTTCCCTGATGGAGGGAACAAGATGTTGTGTAGAACCGATAGATGGTGTTTGTCTTGAAAAACTTCTGACTCGATTAGACAAAGGCCAATGCAATTGATGAATTAAGTTTCCATGCCGGACTCTGCCTCGGATGTCCATGTATAATAGGGAGGCGACGTGCTGCATTCATTCTGAACTGCATTCAGCTAGTTGTTCGCTGTTTGATCTGTGAACTGTCAACGTTCAGACTTTGTTTTGCTAATCAAGAAGTCGTGTTCCTGGGACCGTAAGTGGATTTAAACTGCCTGCTTACTCTAGTAACTTAGGAGAAGCAAATAAGTCATCACAAGTCTGCTGTAGTCTGTGAGTCTGATATTTACCCTGTTACCTTGTTTGAACTGTAGAACTGGACTGTTGCCTGTTGCTAGTTAAGATTAATTGAGCTTGTTTATTTAATTATTTGTTGACTGATTGCTAAGTTGTTAGCGTTTTTGTTGAATTGGTACTGAAGCGAAGTTTCCGTTAGCCGCTCGTTACACTTTGATCCGTGGCCCATTCAAGTCGTTCAGACTTTGTTTTGCTAATCGAGAAGGCGTGGTCCAGCTGTATTCTGTTCGCGCTAATCTCATCACACACTTAAGCAGTGCCTCTGCTGCGTCAGCGGTAGCGTCAACCCTCGTGTTCAGCACCCAATTTTTTGCAGTGATCACTTTTCCCACCCAGCTCAGTTGTAGTAGTTTACCACTCCCAAGATCCTCTTCACAACTTCATTGAAGAGTTAGATGTGCTGCTCTCATCATTCTCGGAGGATGGCGGCCCACTTGTATTCTTTGGGGACTTCAACATCCACCTGGAGAAACCCTATGCTTCTGACTTCCACACCCTCACCGCCTCGTTCGACCTCATGAGTCACGTCACAGCCTGTACTCACAGATCTGGAAACCAGCTGGATCTCATCTACATCCGTAACTGCACTACAGATAACATTCAAGTCACACCTCTTCACATCTCGGACCACTTCTTCATCACTTTCAACATGCTCCTTCCTACATGCACTACACTAACACCACCACCTGTTTACTTTAGACGGAACTTTTCGTTCTCTCTCCCCAAGTACACTCTCTGCTAAAGTGACATCCATGCTCCCCTCCAACTTTGCATCTCTAGATGCTGACACTGCCACCGACAACTTATGCTCAACACTTACATCCTGTCTAGATAATCTTTGTCCTCTGTCCCCCAGACCAGCTCGTGCCACTCCCCCCTGCCCCTGGCTGTCTGAAATCATCCGTGAACAACAGAGTACTTTCAGGGCTACTGTAAGGAAATGGCGCAAGACCAATAATCCTGCTGACCTAGTGGACTACCAGTCACTACTCTCCTCTTTCTCTGCTAGTGTTACCACAGCAAAAATGTCTTTCTATACAACCAAGGTGAGCAATGCACCTAACAGCTTTTCAAGACATTTAACTCTCTTCTTTGCCTCCCACTTCATCTTTGACTGCGGAAGACTTCACTGGCTTCAAAACGAACCACTCCACTGAGACTGCACTGCTATCGGTCACATAAGCACGGCGGCTAGCCAAGGCGGAATCTAAATCCTCGGTCCTGATTCTGCTAGACTAATCTGCAGCGTTTGACACTCTCAATCATTAGATACTGCTAGCCACCCTGTCATCGCTATGAATCTCAGGCTCCCCTCTCCGCTGTTTCAAATTCTTCCTCTCCAACCGATCCTTCAGGGTGTCATGGAGGGGATCGCTGTCCACTGCTCACCACTTGATTACTGAGGTCCCTCAGGGATCGATGCTTGGACCACTGCTTGTTTCCATCTACACAACATCCTTATCCTTGAGACCCATCATACAGGCACATGTTTTCTAGTATCACTGTTATGCTTATGACACCCAGATCTACATCTCGTTTCACCCAGACGATGCCACTGTGGCAGCTTGCATTACAGCTTGCCTCGAGGACATCTCAGCTTTGATGAAAGGGCATCACCTCCAGCTTAACCCTGCCAAGACAGAACTACTTCTGTTTCCCGCACACCCTACGGTGTAACACAATCTCAACATCCATCTTGGCAATAACACAATCACTCCTTCCAAAATAGCACGGAACCTCAGAGTCATATTTAATGAACAGCTGTCCTTCAATGATCACATTGCAAAGATACGCCTTATTCATCATTAGAAAAGTTAGACCTTATCTCACTGAGCATGCGGCACAACTCCTTGTCCAGGCCCTGGTAATCTCAAGGTTGGACTACTGCACCCTCTCCTTGCTGATCTTCCTAAAAAGACTATCAAACCGCTCCAGCTGGTCCAGAACGCAGAAGCACGCCTCGTCGTTCAACAGCCCAAAAGGGCTCATGTGACACCCCTTTTCATCTCTCTCCACTGGCAACAGGTCGAAGCCCGTATCAGATTCAAGTCACTAACGCTTGCCTACAGGACCATCACTGGATCTGCACTGGCTTACTTTAACACCCTCCTGCACTCCTACACCCCATCACGATCCCTGCGTTCAGCAAACCAGCGGCGTCTTGTATTGCCTTCTCATAAGGACAGTAAATCGCGTTCCCGGTATTTCTGCTTCACTACTCCTTCCTGGTGGAACATTCTTCCTAACTCTGTCCGGTCAACCACATCTCTCACAACAATAAAAAAACTACTTAAAACCCATCTCATGAATACCTGACAGAGAAATAAATAAAAAAACTAACCCTTTCTAGGAAGTGATCTAGCTTTTGTTGAAACTAGTAACTTTGTATTGGCACCTAATGTATTATGGCTCCTGTATGACATTTTGCTTGTTGCTCCCTAACTCCTTGTAAATCGCTTTGGATAAAAGGTTCAGCTCAATGGCTAAATGACTAAATGTTAATGTAATGTAAATGTCATTCACCTTTTGAACTGAGAAGCCTTAGAGCCTCTCTTGACTGCTGCATCAGGCGGCACGCGTGTTGGCATGAAGGACACAATGTTTCGTTCCCTCAATCAGGGAACAGAGGTTAAATCCGTAACCCAAACATTTCCTTTCTGTCAGTCTCGACGTTGTATCGAACCAACAGATGGGGTTCCTATGGAAAATGCCACAGCGCTGTGCCGCGGCACAATCTCTAGCGAAGCGATGGTGACTCGCCTGGCCGTGTCAGACGTGAGCACTAGCGCAAAATTGTCTCCTTCCAGTGGCGAGGTAAGGGGGTCCCAGAGGTTTTTGAAAGGTGTGAAGCCCCTGCCACCGGCCGTCACAGGCAGAGCTTTGTTCCTCTAACAGTGAGAAGCCGCCCGGCACCATAAGGGTCACTGGGGAAGATCTGCTACCTCACTGAGGAAACGTGCCACAGAGACCACTTCCTACCGTAGGGAGGAGTTTAGCACGCATCAGTACAACATCTCCCTTTTATACCCGGATATCCAGGGCTGAGTCCGGAATGCAAATTTAATTTGCCAATTTCATTGGCCTTTTCTAATTTAGTCTGAAGTTGATACCTTCTCAAGACAAACCCCATCTGTCGGTTCGACACAACTTTGAGAGACCGACAGAAAGGTGCAGGCTAATATTAATGTTAATATTGTGTATTCACAATGGTACTCCATGTTAATTTCACTTTGTGTCATTATGTGTATGTGTATGTGTATATTACGGTGGTGGCTCAAAAAAGAATATAAAAAAATCTACTGCATTTAATAGACTTAACCTTAAAGTGATACTTCAGCCAAAAAGAAAAAAATCTGAATTCACCTTTGAGTTCCAAATGTCTACAAATGTAGACATGAACAACCCCTTTAAATACTTTATCCTATGACTACAGCCGACTCCAGTCTTTGACAGATAGAACGGAGCACACCCTTAACTGCCACAGATCACCACACCACGCATTTAAAGGTAGGGTAATGGACTTCTGGACTGTTGTTGTTATTTTAAATCAACAACAAAATACTCTTCTGCACAAAAGAAACACTCCCCTTCCTGCATTGCTCCATCCACATTGCTTTATGTTATAAGACATCTCACTTTCTAAAACCCTGCTTGATCTCTTCCCTATACGTCAACATGAGTGGTTACCGGTTCTACTCAAACTGCCGTCGATCCAGATTGGAGATGTAAAAGACCCCCTACTGGCCCAACAACGGAATCCAATGGTGTGGTTGAAGGGATCTTGTGTTCTGCTTCTCCTCAGCGATTTCTACATGAAGTTATTTAAGAACTGTTGCAATTTCGTTCAATTTATATGACTCTGTGGTTAAGACCGATCTGACTCCAATTTTATAATATTATAAAATAACTTGTATGACATTTCAAATGTATCTGTTGATCTAAGTTAACTTATCTACAAATCTCTATACTTTAATAATTATTATTTTGCCGTAATAGAACAGGTTCCTTTCAATCTACTGGTAATAACAGACTTTGAAGAATTCAGATAATATCAACAACAACAATTTTCTTATACTAGGCATGTACAACATTAATTAAAATCATAGAATGTGCATACAAAGACCATTCTAACTTAATAAGCAAAGATTATCAACATAGTATAAAATTAAAACCACAAGTTTATCATACCTGGCAAAATTGAGACACCCAGTTGCAGTGAGGGAAGTTCTGTTTAAAGAAGCTTCCCTGAGTATTTTATCAATGCACCTTATAAACCCACATGTAACAAAGAATCATGAACTCAGTGGTCACCGTGAAAGAATCATGAATACAATGGTCATTGTGAAATAATCATGAATACAATGGTCATTGTGAAATGATCATGAATTCAATGGTTATTGTGAAATTTAGTTTAACTCGTGGCTGACAAGATCATCAAACTGGATGCCAATCTATCCGTGAACAGGATTCCCAGATAAAGCCAATCCTCTTAGAGGAGTGCAGGTAATGATTGTTGTGTGTCCTAGCATCATGAAAAACCTTAGTTCTTAACACTTTTCCAGATGCTTACATAGACACGCGCTCTAAGGAGGAGGCTAAAGACTGCAGGCTCTAGCGTCTGTCGCAATGCGTCTCTGTTGGTCAGGAAGTGAGGTTTACCTTGCAGAGCACTCTCTCGCTGGCTTCTATTACACAAGCAAGCCCCTTACTGCTGATTGGCTACAAGTTTGTTTTGGTACTTGCCTGACTTGGTTTTCTAAAGCGTTTTTGAGAAAATGCCAACCCTGCCTTTAACGACTGGATGTCTGTTGAACCATCAAATCTATACATCTATGTACTGACATGTTTGCTGTTATATTTCCAACATTTTGTCAGTAAAATAACCGCAGATTAAAGCAACCAAGATGTTTTTTCCATGGTTGTGCTCTTTTTGTTTCAGACGTCATGCATTCATAAAAAGGTTCAATATTTTTAAATTTGAACAAGTGAACACTGATCACAGTTATGGTGACATCAAATGAATCTTATTTTCATTGTCAAAAAGGGCTTTTGAAGACGTTTGTTATTTGGTCAATAAAAGCAATTAATGTGATCTCCTTTAACTGACCATTTTTAGGTCAGTTTAGGTCAACAAGCTTCTCTAAATAACTCATATTTTGTTTTTAATTATTCAATATTTATCATTCATAATAAGTAGATGCACTGTTGTCGGTTATATAAACTAATATTACTCAATTTGTATAAGTTATTAATATTGAGAAATATCAGGTAGACTTTATCTAATATATTTTAGTGTGTCATGACTCACATCTGATAAATTTAGGTACTCTTTACTTAAAAACATAGAATACAATCTACCCAATCTGATTGAGTGGAAATCCTTGCCTCAATTTTATTGAGTAGATTCAGGAAGTTTGCATGTAGTTTACTTTGCTACCTAATATATGTAAGTAAAATTGAACTGATTTGCATGGGTAATATTTACTAATCATTAAGAATCATTTTTTTCATATGCTGATAGATTAGATTAGATTTAGATTCAACTTTATTGCCATTACACATATACAAGTACAGTGTAACGAAATGTAGTTTAGGTCTAACCAGAAGTGCATTTAGCAAGTGCAGGATATACAGTGTGAACAAATACAGAATACAATATTAGAAAAATACAATACAATGGGGATGTACTACGAACATACTTTACAGAAAGGATGTTCAATGAAAATATGACAGTCGGTATGTACTATGAACAATATATACAGAAGGCTATTGTGAGAATCTGGATTTCGTCCTGTCATCCACAAATATTGCATCTGTGTTTATTCCAATATTCATCATATGTTTTCATTCCTTTATTTTATTATTCACTTCTATTCATATCAGATGTGCCTTGCTTCCTTGTTGTTTAACCTCGTTGAAAGTTCTATCATGTCATGCTGTCTTAGGTTGATATAAGTATCTGTTGTTCTCCATCTCAAGGTTCCTAATGATGCCTAGGGACAATTGATATTGTTCGGAGAATTGTTTTATTATTGTGATATTGAATATGTCATCATATCTGATTGTTCAGGAGGAATAGACTAAATAGAAAGTCTGGTGATTTTCCACTCTGGTGGTTTTATATGACACCTACTGTTTTATACTTATAAATATTAGTCCGAAAACAATAAACATTGGACTCTGATTGAACAAGCACTTGTGTCTGTGTCAAACTTTGTCTCCAGGCCTGAAACTCTGTGTGTTCCATCGACTAGACTCTTCAACCGTAGAATATTGTTTAGAAAAGGGGACGAAAGAAGTTTACATTCTTTCAGTTGGGGGCTCGTCTGCGAAAGAGGGGAGACTCTTCTCTCTTAGAACCAAGGAGAACAAAGATCTAACAAGCGCACTGACGATAGGTCACAGACCTATATAAAAGGGGTAAGTGTTTTTCTATACAGTTCTTTTTGACGTACAGAAATCAAACGCTTACCCTGTAGGATTCTTGTGTGTTTAAATTCATGTTAGTGGGAGTTGATTCTCTCATTGTTGTAACACTGAGGCTGGCAACAGTAATTAATAAAATAATTATTAACGAATATGAATAGGTTCAATTCATGTTAGTGGGATTCGACTTCCCATTGTTGTGACAGCGAGGCTGGCAACAGTAATTATTAAAATAATTATTAACGCACGAATATGAATGGTTAATGCAGTCTTGATCACACTGTAATTTGGGATCGAAGTGTTAGCTTTGAAGAGGCTTTGTTACTCACAAAAAAAAAATATATATATATATATATATAAAAAGAATTCATAATCTGTTTAATTGTTATTCTAAAAGATAACATTCTAACAGTTAAAATTGAAAATTTTGTTGATATCACTGTTACTGCATGTATTGAAATATTGGTGTCAGAAAAGGACGGTGAAGTAAATATCACCCTCTGATCACAATATAATACATGCAGCACTGTTGAAACTGTTGGTCGATTGAACACAAGGGTTTTTCTTTGTTTTGTCTGTACTGTACTGTTTTATCAACCGCCGGGTTTGTGTAAGATGGGGAATTCTTTTTCGAGGCCACTGCCAGGCGAAACGCCAGTCGCATTTATTTACAGAAATAATAAGGGATTTTATACAGATCCATATGTTAGCAATCTCGCAGGATGGTCGGAGGGAATAAAACCGAAAATTGATATTCCCTATCCCAGGGAAGGTTCATTTTCTGATGAGTGTATGTTATTGGCAAAGGGCATGTCACATGGAGGTTGGGGAGACCCAACATGGGATTATTCATACATGAATAAAGCTTATGCAGTATGGAAAGACATGAAAAAGGTTTGGGACCAGGGTCCTGAAAAAACAAAAATTGTTGCGTATGCAAATCAAAACAGGTGGCCATTAGAAAAGCCGCCGGGATACACAGACCCTTGCCAGATACAGACTTCTCCCTCTGCACCATCACTGTCGATAAAACCAAAAGAGATTAAACCGGAAAACTTAATTGATAAGCCTAAGGTAACCACAAACCCTCAAAATTCAATGGTTTGGGTAAGAGCTGGGAACACGCTAAATGAGAGACCGCTAAGAATGTCTGATATGGAGGCGATTTGTAAAAGTTTGCCTTCCCCAAAGGAAGCGGGTAAATATGTATCAATTTTGCAAACACATACAAAATATGCAAATTTTTCAGGCAGAGATTTCAGAGCAGTGTTATTAAGAACACTAGAGAAAGATGTAACTGAGGAAATGCTGATTGAAAAATGTCCCGCATTATCAATTGACCATCATAAAATTACAAGCAGCGGTACAGCTGCAAACCCACATGAGTTGTTTTGGGAGACGGCTGCTAATGTTGAAACATTTTTCAAACAGCTGAGAGACTTTCTTGATGAACGCTTAGGGAGTCAACAGGACTTATCATTTGCAGCAGGCACTAAGCAGGCAGCGAAGGAATCAGCAGCTCAATTTTTTGTACGTTTTAAGAAAGCGTGGGTGGAAGATTCTAAATTGCCATTAAATAATGACATAAAGCCTCTGTTTGTCAATACTCTGTTAAATAACATGAATCCGAAACAAGCGCAGTTAATCAGAATAACAACTTCAAACTTGCATGATATGACTTTAGATGCTCTAGGAAAACGAATCAGAGAGCTGGATAGCTCTGGGGGGTTCTCTGTAAAACAGGAACATGCTATGTTTACAGGCTATCCAGAAAAGAGGAAGACTGACAAAACGGGTGTAAATCCTAGCCAATGGAAGAAGTCTGAGGTCATTTGATTTTATTGCGGAAGGATGGGCCATTACAAAAGAGAGTGCAGACAGTTGCGCAAGCCGATTTCTGGTGAGACACACACACAACAGCACACACCACCGAGCAAACATGAGAACACGGGTTCGTCATTCCCCACCCAATGGCACTCAAACCAAAAATAGGGGTGCCCACAGAGTGATGTCAGTTCAGATTTATGTATGACGACCTTAGCATTTTCGAATAATGGAGAGGATTTGCCTTATTTTTTCCTTATGATTAATGGGCAGCCTCAAACCTTTCTGCTTGATACAGGCGCAGATGCTTCGTCTATGACTTCTAACAGTTATGAGGGTCCTATAACTAATCAAATTATTCACTCTGTGGGAATTTCCGGAACTGACATTGCTTGCACTGTATCACCTCCCCTACAGGTCGCAGCCTCTGGTATTAAACCATTTTTCCACAAATTCACAATTATACCAGGGGCTCCACTAAATCATTTAGGTCGTGATATGATGCATAAATTAGGCATGGACATTAAGTTCACTGATAACAAGGTTGTTTTTTCCTTTCTGTCTAGTTTACAGGCATCCGTCGATCCTCTGCCTACAACTGGACTGATAAGCTCAAAGGTATCTGTCTCCAGTGGCAGCATGTCTACACGGGTAGACTCCATGATTAACCCTTTGTTATGGTCTCAGTTCAGGGATGAAACTGGTTTCATTGACATGGAACCCTATAGGGCTAAACTTAAAACAAACAAGCCTGTCTACATTAAACAATACCCTTTGTCTAAAGATAAGGAAATAGGTATTCAACCTTTGATTGAAAATTTTGTCAAACAGGGTGTCCTCGATCAAACACATTCACCATATAACACACCTATTAATCCTGTTTTGAAAGCTGATGGGAAAACATGGAGATTAACTCAAGATTTAAGAGCAGTTAATCAGTTAATCATACCACTCGCACCAATGGATTTTTACCACTGTCTTAGCATCTTCCTTTGCACATGGAAATGCTTCAGGCCACTGAAGTTTGCTTCACGGATGTTTTGACTGTTATGAATTCAGTGCCACATTCGCACAAGTATTTCACAGTAATTGATTTGTGTGCAGCCTTTTTCTCTGTACCTGTACACCCAGATACTCAGCCTTTGTTAGCTTTTACATTTAAGGAGCAGCAATATTCGTGGAAACGCCTTGCACAGGGCTATGTAGACTCACCCGCTGTCTTTTCTGCAGCAGTGCACAGAACTTTGGCCAAAATGACTGATTTGCCTTCAACAGTGTGTGTGCTTCAATTTGCAGATGACATACTCGTGTCGGGGGAGACGGAGGAGGACTGTGAAAAAGCATCTATAATTGTTTGCAATGTACTTGCCGAAACAGGTTTTAAAGCTTCGAAGGAAAAGCTTCAATGGGTTCAGACTAAGGTAACCTATTTGGGACATGTGCTGATGCAGGGTCTCAGAGCAATATCAACAGATAGGGTCCAGCTGATCAGAAAGGTTAAGTCCCCACGAACAGTTCAGCAGTTACAAAGCTTTCTGGGACTAATTAACTATTGCAGACAGTGGATACCTGACTGTGCGATTCACGATAGGCACCTGAGGGGTCTGATAGATCACAAAGCTCCGCCAAACACAGCATTGGACTGGACTGCGGAAGCTGATGAACATTTCAATGCTTTGAAAGCAGCCATCACAACAGCACCAGCATTGGGCCTGACGGACTACACCAAGCCGTTTCACTTGCATGCCAGGAAGACAGTGGGTGCTGCTCTGGGGGTCCTAGTGCAACTTCATGGCTCAACATATAGGCCAGGTGAATATCTGTATAAGAAGTTAGATAACATAGTCACAGGTATGCCAGCATGTATTCGTACAGTGGCTGCAACTGCTCTGATTGTACAGATGGCTGAGAAAACTGTGCTGTCACACCCTTTAATATTAAATGCATCCCATCAAGTAGGTGTAATTTTACACAACATGCAAACACAACACATGACAGCGCAATAACGCGCAGGTTACGAGGCTACTCTGCTGGCAACGAAAAATCTTAGCATTCAAATGACAGCAAACATTAGTCCTGCTTTGCTGGGTATTTTGGGTATGGTAGACATGGCAGATTTTAATGTTGAACATGATTGCATCTTTGAACTGACCACCTCTTACTCTTCTAGGTTCGATCTGTTGGATACGTCCCTAGAGGGGGGGGGACAAATTTATGTTGATGGGTCTTGTTCAAAGCCCTCGGACGGTGTCTACCTTTGTGGCTATGCTGTGGTTTCCGATTCAGGAGAGGTAAAAGAAGCATTTGCTTTAGACTACAATTCGGCACAAGCAGCAGAGTTGATAGCATTAATACGGGCCTGTGAGCTAATGACAGGGAAGAGAGTAACTATTTATACTGATTCCAGGTATGCTTGGAGTGTTCTTCACCATTATGCCAGAATGTGGGAAGCGAGAAGTTTTAAAACCGCTGATGGAAAACCAATAGCACATGCAAATCTGATAGGACAGTTAACTGAAGCAGTTCAGCTTCCGCTCGAAGTGGCCATAGTAAAGGTCAAGGGTCACGCTTCGGGGGAGGATGAACAGACTTTAGGCAACAGAAGGGCCGATAAAGCTGCAAAAGCAGCAGCCCAAACTCAGATTATATCACCATTTCATCCAAAAAATGAAACACATGTAGCAATGACAGTGCACATAACAAATGTACCTGACATTGATATCAAATTCTTGCAAAGTCAATCAACACAGGGAGACTTAGAGCATTGGAAAAAAAAATGTTTGCACAGGGGATTATAAGAGATAAACAGGGTAGAATAGCACTACCGAAATTAGGGTTAATTATCCTAATTAGACATTACCATGGGTTATCTCACACCAGTTGTGCAAAAGTAGTTCAAGCAATTAATCAATTATATTGTATAGCCGATGTTCATAAAACAGCAAAGCTTGTTTTAGATGCATGCTTAATATGTGCTCAGGTAGATCCGCACAAATCAGCTAAGCACGATGCATTGACACATCCGGAAGCTCCGTTTCAACATTTACAAATTGATTTTACGCACATGCCGCCAATAGGTAACTTGAAATATCTTTTGGTAATTGTTGATCGATTCTCAAAGTGGCCTGAAGCATTTCCATGTGCAAAGGAAGATGCTAAGACAGTGGTAAAAATCTTAACTAAGGAGATTGTGCCCAGGTGGGGAATACCTGCCACTGTGGAATCGGACAATGGGACGAGTTTCACGTCAAAGGTAACACAGCTCTTGGCAAAAGCGTTGTCTATTGATTGGCATTTTAATATTCCTTATCATCCGCAAAGTGCAGCAGTTGTGGAAAGATGTAATCGAACACTTAAAACACGACTTACAAAAGCTGTACTCGAAACAGGGAAAAAGTGGGTTGATTTGTTGCCCGCAGTCTTGGCAGAAATAAGAATGACTCCATCTTCCACGACAAAATTGTCACCGTTCGAGGTACTAATGGGTAGACCTTTCCCGACCCCGTGGGTCAAAGGCCGGTCTGGTATTTCTTGTTTAGGTGATCTTCAGGTGATCGAGGAGAACTACATGACTTCCCTAGACGAAGAGTTAAATTCTATATGTGCTGATGTTTTCTTTGTGCCTTGCTCTTCCCTCAGAGCAGCCTACTCATAACTTTGTTCCAGGACAAAAAGTCCTGGAGAGGAATCTGAAGCCAACAAAGGTTGGAGAACCAAAGTACCACGGACCAGCGACTGTGATTGCCGTCACACGGACAGGAGTTCTGAGGAACTACCAGCCACAGTGGATACACACTTCCAGACTCAAGTTGTGTTCTTCAGGAGAGCAGACAAGCTCCAATTTAACATAGAATCTCAACAGGGGATTCACCTTACGACACCTCAGGGTGCAGAAAGCACTGACTAAGCTGAGGAAAGAACTTCCTTTCGTGAGGTGGGGGCCACCCAAAGCAAGAAGATAGAAGGCCCATTGAGCCAACAGTGCTGACTCTGTAGCTTCCGCTGAGGTGCATTGAGGGCCAAATTCTATCCTAAAAGGCATTGAGGGCCAAATTCTATTCTAAAATGGAAAAAGGGAAAAATTGTTATCCTTAGTGCAAATTTCCATGGAATTCTTAGATATCAATTCCTATACTGCTTGCACACTTACAGAAGCCCTTATTGTGTTTGGCCCAGAAATTCTTAAATGATAGAACCTAACAGGCCATGGCATCCGTTCAGGCAGCCAGGTATACTGCGTGGAACAACGATTATTCTAATCATAATAAGTATAATAATCACTGGTATAATCCTAAATTAAGAAGTAAAATTAGAGAGAAATGAACAGCTTACAACAGACATGATTTTAAATGATGATGGTAACTGCAAGATGCCAAAACAAATGTCTTTAATAGTTCAATTGACTCTGAATATTCAAGAAGGAAAACCACCCAACAATACGCGAATGCAACTATCCTTTTATAAAAGGCTTTGTATTAACCTTTTGTATTAACACCTTGTTCTTTAAAGGGACCCAGGACTGCTTGTAAGACCGTTGGTCTGAAAGTGGCCATTGTGAGAATCTGGATTTCGTCCTGTCCTCTACAAACATTGCATCTGTGTTTAATACAAAGTTCATATATCATATGTAGCCATTCATATTAGATGTGCCTTAGTATCTTGTTGTTTAACCTCGTTGAAAGTTGTATTATGTCTTATGCTGTCTTATGTTGATATAAGTATCTGTTATTCTCCATATCAAGGTTCCTAATGAAGTTTGATATTGTTCGGAGAATTGTTTTATTATTGTAATATTAAATACGTGATCATATCTGATTGTTCAGGAGGAATAGACTAAATAGAAAGTCTGGTGATTTTCCACTCTGGTGGTTTTATATGACGCCTCCTGAAACAAACATATAAATATTAGTCCGAAAACAATAAACATTGGACTCTGATTGAACAAGCACTTGTGTCTGTGTCAAACTTTGTCTCCAGGCCTGAAACTCTGTGTGTTCCATCGACTAGACTCTTCAACCGTAGAATATTGTTTAGACAAGGGGACGAAAGAAGTTTACATTCTTTCAGTACCTTAGATTGATTCCTTGTTTTGTACTGTTTTCCACATTGTGGGTTTTTTTTTATTAATAAAAGTCTTTTGTTAAACATTCAACTGCCTACGCTTGGGTTCTGATCCACCCCATACCGTGACAAAAACATGTCTGAAAACCAAAAAGTCAGAAGTTCCATGGCCTAAACAGACTCCCCAGAGGATAGCCGCAAGCCCGGGTGTCTGTTGGATTGTCCGCCAAGTTCTCTTTCTTTTTCCTTCTATTCCCGCCCAAAGTGTATTGGCGATGGTGTTTTTAAATGTATACATACCCTGGCTCCTGGTGGCCTGCGGGTCAATGCCATGAAAGCAATAAGTGGTCCAAAGAAAGTTCCTATGTTTCTCATTGCACCTCATTTTTTGCATAGCTCTGACAGTATTCAGTTTGCATTTAATACCTAAACTTAGTTATGGACATAGAATGATGCATGCTATGTTTTTACAACATAGCTCATCATATAGGGAATTAAGAGAGGAGTAGTTACACAGGAAACATAATAGACTTTGAACTGTGAATCATCACAACCTATGAATACTGCTAACCCTAAATCAAAACTTGCATCATTACTGGTTACAGGTACCATAAGAGTGCCATCACACAACTAGGATATTTACATATATTTGTAGTGAAGGACAGTTAAGTGTAGTTTCCATTTGTCAGATAAGTTTTTCTGGATGGCCTCAGATGTTAGGCGATGTGATACAATACAGAGAGACTATTCCCCTCTGCTTTGAAGCTAAGGAGTCGTAAATAGCTTGCAGAGAAACAAAAGGATTTTCAAAGCTTTCAGTGAGAACACAAACCTAAATCTGGACCCACCTGGTTCAGGTCTCTTGGTCGATCTGTATGGGAGACAGGCTCTCTAATGAGGAGGCTAAAGACTGCAGTCTCTAGCGTCTGTCGCCACTCCGTCTCTGTTGGTCAGTAAGTGAGGTTTACCTTGCAGAGCACTCTCTCACTGGCCTCCATTGCACAGGCAAGCCCCTTACTGCTGATTGGCTACAAGTTTGTTTTGGTAATCGGCTCGACTCAGTTTTCTAAAGTGTTGTTGAGAAAATGCCAACCCTGCCTTTAACGACTGGATGTCTGCTGAATCATCAAATCTATACATCTATTTACTCACATGTTTGCCGTTATACTTCCATTTTGTCAGTAAAATTACTGCAGAGTAAAGCAACCAAGATGTTTGTTCCATGGTTGTGCTCTTTGTGTTTCAGACTTCATGCATTCATAAAAAGGTTCAATATTTTAAAATTGAAAACAAGAGTTAATAGGGCAATTATTTGTAAATTTTTAGAGAAATTAAAAGAGCAATGTGGAGATTTTAGCGGCATCTAAAGTTGAGGTTGCAAATTGCAACCGGCGGCTCACTACACCCGTCTTCTCTCATTTAAAAAGCACTACTGTAACTGACACAAGACAAACATGTCGTCATGTTTTCGCTTCCTTGTGTAAGGAGATTATTTACGAAACAGGAGGAGTTTGTCTGTTTATGGCTGATGTAGAAACGTGGTGAATTTCATACAAGGGGACCCGTCGTTAATATGTTAATTCTAAGATAATAAAAACATAAGGCTTCTTCATGTAAGGTCTTTATGCACCTCTGAAGACATAGTGACATGTATAATATTGTATTAATGTCAATATATTAGAGCAAAACAATACCTTCAAAAGGATAAAGCTCAAAGTTCAGAGCCAAGCGAGATGTTGTCTTTATCAGAATGCGCTTTTCAAGGACTAGAGAGAAGGGCTGGATTTGGACTACAGCCCTCTACGTCCCGTGTACATGATGTCATTATTCCGAGTGCTTTTAATGACCTTTAAGGACCTCTACACGCTAAACTGCTTTCAAACATTGACCACAAAACAAGACCAAACCAGACCCACACAGCCCCAACAATTGAAATCCCCCCCAACCAGATCACCCGATTCGATAATCAGCTTTTAAGTGTGTTTATTAGAAAACAAATTCAAACATTCTGTTAGTAGACTGATGAGTTGAATCAGGTGTTTTATATAGAGACACAACTTAAACATTCTGGGAGGGGAGCCCCAAGGACCAAGATTGGGAATGACTGATCACGATTACTAGAAACTTAAAGGCAGTTGTGTGTTGAAGCTAAACTCTACAGAGCCGCGGCCCTCCAGGACCAGGATTCCCCACCCCTGATGTAAAGCAGAAGTTTTTGCTTCCTAGAACATTGTTTTCTAAGGTTGTTTTTTGGTTCTCCAGGAAAGCTTTTTTTACAGAAAAAGAACATTCCATCCATCACTTAACTCATCTATTAAACTTTTAAAAAAAAACATAATCCCACACAATATCAAGGATGAAATCAATGCATAAGATTATTCTATTAGCCTGATCCTTTTTCATTACTGAAGTAATTTTCCATTTAAACAGTATACCATTTCTAATAAAACCACACAGTGTCTACATCATCATCAGACATTAGAAATATATAGAAATATAACCAATGACTTCTACACTATATACAGGATTTATAGCAGATTTTTATTAACAGAGAAATAAAAATTAAATTATCTTCGGGCTAACAATATTCTTGTCTCACCAAAGAAGTATGTCGGCTCCGTTTTTAGATGCCCTGAGTTTCAGTCCTTACATCATGGTCGGTTGATTTAGATGTCAAATCAATCGAAAATCACGAAAATATTTTTTTTACGTTTACTCTCAAATCTTTACATTTTTAAATATATAACGTTACTTTCTGGTTACTTTTGGTTAGAATGCCAAAAATTCTAACAAAGAAGAAGTCAGCAGTCAAAAGCACAACTGAAGAAAACACTTATCTCCCTAAAGATTACTTTTTCGACAAAGCAATATTCTGTTCATTTTAATAAGCTTTTGTATACATATATGACAGAAATAAAGTGAAAGTTAAGAACTCTCCTCTCATTAGATCTTGACAGATTTTTATTTACATTTGATGTTAATCTAAAGCTGTCCGACTTTACGTCAGTTTTTTTCCTGTTTTTTGTTCATCTTGTCTTTAGTTCGTTAATAATCATCACTTCATTTGCTAACAAAAAGTATGTCAAAAGAACGATCCTTTGAGGTTTTTCACATTTAAAAACTTTCAAAGTGTCCAGTTTTTATATTTTAAGAATCTCCCATCTAAAACAAGTCGCCATCATGGTGATAAGTGTTTGATAGAGTTGGGCTCTTGATCCTAGACTTTCATGTTATGTTTTCTTGATATGGCTTACATGTGTGTTTTGAATTAAATGAGGTATGGTACTGCAAATGATCACCATCATGTTGTTGTTAAAATCAGTGATCTAAACTTATTTTGGTTGTAGTGTTATGCATATATGTATATAGTGTTCATTTGATTTGCTTAAACCTGTCTTAATGATGACACTGTTTTTTCCATAGAGAGGCCTACATAAAATATGACTTAATTAGAGAAAGAATTAGACAAGAGCAGATTCTGATAAATCGCTTCACAGATGTGCTATTGTTCAAAAGAAAGTTGGAGTTGAGGTTTCTTAATTCTGCATCATCTTCTCACTCATGTTTTGGTGTGAATACATTTCCATCTGTATGCAGTCTCCACATCGATCTAGTGTTCTTTTCTATCCCATGATCCATCAGTGTCTGCTTCACCTGAAGAACACAATGGATCCTTCATTACTGTGTAAAGGGTACATTTATATGGCTGTCTGCTCATCTAGTTATAGATCTAACGAAGCTTTTACTACACACTTTAGTTCATATCCCCACTACATTCAAATAAAGCGTGCTCAATAAGGCAGAATATATGTAATACATAAATATAACCTACAGTATGTTGTCTGAAATGTATCTCTATTATTAACAATATAATGCTGAGTTATCACATTTCTGCTTATCTGATTATGTTCGATGTGACGGGGAGGAGAGTCTATACACGGGTCCGGTTAATAGGAACAAAGACCCCTTTTTTCTCCTCGCACATGCCTCCTCAGAATGCTTCCTTATACAACATGAAAAAAGTAATTACTCACCCTCTGTAAGATGCTCTCCATCACTGCAGGATCATTCACATTCTTTTCAGATGTCACTTCCAATCTCACAATCTGCTTCTTTGAATCTGTAAGAACATTACAAGCTGTATTGATAAAAAAAAAATTTGAACAAGTGACACCAAAGAATGCTCAAATCATGTGCATTTGTCTTGTCAGCTGTTACGGATAGAGCTGCCTCTGGGACTCGCGTTCGCCAGCTAAGAGTCTCCTGAATATCATAGTGTGAACTACATTACCCAGCTGGCCTTGCGCCGCTACTTACTCACACCCCTGAAACTCATCTTACAGACTATATGGTTGTGTCAGTCAGCTCCCTCGTTTACTAGTCAGGGTGCTGGTCAGGGAGTCTGCAATTTTATGGGCTGTCTTATTCGTGAAACCTTCCTTCCCTAAAAATTCCCATAATGCACTGGAAGTCACGTGACAAGTTTTGAAAACGTTTATCCAAAATCGCAGAAGCCAACTGAATGAACTTCATGAAACGCGACAGAACTTTTGAAAAGACAAACGCATAGTTGATCCCTAAAGATAAATGTATCTTGGTTTTACTACATTTAAAATGGGAAAACCATGTATTTTGTTAAAACCATAGTATACGATGGTTACTGTAGTAAAACCAGGGTTTCGCCCTAAGTAACAAATGCACCAAAAAAAAGCATTATCACCAGACTTGTACCACAAAAAATATGATTAATTTTCAAAAGGATGTTATGTGTAAACAAACGTTGCCAGACAAGAGAGAACACAATCATAACAGGTCAATTTAATAATCGACCAAATCTGTACACTGATATGTAAAAGAATAATGAAAATGATTTTCGTATGGTGCAAATTTTCCCAACAGCAAGAAACAAGATGACTTTTTCTTTTCTTGGAGGCTATATTGGTGATTCAGAAAACTCCCCGTAATAAATCAAGGGTAAAGAACAACTAAAGGAAACACTAAACACTATTATGGTGACTTCTTATTTCTCATGTTTTCTTTAGTGATTGTGTTTGTTAACAGCAGCTGTTCATCATTACTGAGATAATAAAGTGATGATTGATTCCTTAATTCAACCTGATTTTACTCATCAACTTGTTCATGTGTCGTTTAGGGAGACTTCCAACACATTCCATGTGGTAATGCACGTGGACTGGAGTGGTCTAATGAACGTCTAAGGAACACATTGTTGCTAGCTGGGCAGTGTCCCATTGTGAAGAGAGACTGGGTCCTTACCAGTGCCCAGACCTGTTAACCAGAGGTGGACAATCCTGGGCCATAAAGTAAAAGTCCTGCCATATTTTTGTTTCAACCATGAACTCAGCAGCTGATTATCTCATTAACTTTAACTCTTTGAGGACTTGAGATTTGACTTGAGACTTGGCTTGTGACTTGAAAGCAGATGTGGACAATCCTGGGGCCAAAGAGTAAAAGTCCTGCCATATTTTTGTTTCAACCATGAACTCAGCAGCTGATTTCACCAGCGGAGGTTCCAAAACAAAATGTTTTTTTTTTTCAGCTGATGTCATCCAAGGCTGTGACTGAAGTCATTTGTAGTTCTTGTGTTTCTCTTTTCTTCAGTGATGTTGATTGTTAACAGCAGGTGTTCATCACTCAATCATCATTTAATTACTCACTTAATTATCTCATTAACTTTAACTCTTTGAGGACTTGAGATTTGACTTGAGACTTGAAAGGAATGTTTTGGTTCCTCCACTGGTGAAATCAGCTGCTGAGTTCATGGTTGAAACAAAAATATGGCAGGACTTTTACTCTTTGGGCCCAGGATTGTCCACCTCTGCTCTGGAGCAAGGGAGCTGATCGAGACATAGGGTATAACACCAGCATTTGCTGATCCTGCATGCAAGCCTGCGCTGGCACATAACAGGCCAACTTTGGTTTAGCCAAAGGGCCCCTTGCATGATTTGCTCACTGGCCAATTGGGCAGCTCTCACTTAGCCTCCATTGTTGATTGGTTGAAATGTTGACCACTTTTGCACTCACTATTAATGTTGAAAAAGTGTAAAATAAACTCTAATATTCTCCAAGCAGAGTTCATTTAACTATTGGAATCAGACATGAAACTTACAGATCCTGCAGATGAAGGGCAGGGAATCTGAGCAAACTCGATCATCTATTAAACCATCAGGACCTATAACACCACAAGGCTTGTTCAGCCCATTAATGTTAGGTTGTCCAGTCATCCAGTTAATCGATGGCCTATTGACATTTGAGTCATCTGACCACTTCCACGAGTCTCTAAATAGACCAATCCATGTTCTCATAACTCCTTGCATCATCTGCTGCAGCAGGTCATTCTCACTTTGATTTCGGATGGTGGCCAGATCTGTGTGATGTTGTCTGCAGTAACTCTGAGCTTCATGCCAGGTCTTCAGGCTTGTGATGAAAACAAACCTGCTCGCTCCTCTTACCTCCTCTGTAAGAAAATGCACAAGAAACAGTTGAACAAACAAGACACCCTGCGTATTATATCTACACTGCTGGCCCTTACCAGCAATTTCTACAGTAATATATTTACAACACTGTTGCCAGCTAGTTACAACAGTAGGTCACACATCTACATAAGCTCTTATTGAGAATGAAAGACTGCATTTTTGCGAGTCATGGTTACTGTGATCTTATAATCAACATTCATTCTGAATGTGCTTTAAACATGTCTTTCTTCAGAAGTATTTGACAGGAAGTTGTGTAAATGTTTCAAATGTAAATTAGTCATACACTTAATGATTATTTTGATTAAAATTTGGCCAATAGGTTCCAGAGTGAACTGGTGATGGTTATAAACTGAATCACATGCGCATCAGACCTGTATCAGATTTAGCACCACATATGGAAGTGGCTCAGATCGGATTAAAAGAAAGAATGTGAAAAACGTATATATTTTTATCAAACAACATTTTAGAATCACACAGATATCAAGAATCCATGTATGAATATCAGCAATGGTGAGAATCAACCAACTTACTCAGATAAATGGATCAACCGCAATGTATGTTGGGAATTCTAAATTGGTTTTGTGCTTTGATGTTACCCAGCATGCATCGCAGCATCAATATTTCTTTTGTTTATTCTTACCATTGTTGAGATTCATAAACTGGTTCTTCATGTCTGTCTGTCTAAATAAGTAAACTAGTTAATTTTTGTGTAATGTTTTCTCTAACAAGTCATTGTAGACACAAAGTGGTTTGGGTAGTTGTCAAAGGCAGGGGCCTTGACAACCCGATCCCTGGACGCGTAATCTAGCTCTAGGGACATGGAACGTCACCTCTCTGACGGGAAGGAGCCGGAGATTGTGTGTGAGGTTCAGAGATTCCGACTAGAGATAGTCAGGATCACCTCTGGGCCAAATGGCAGTGTAGAGTACCCGGCCTTCTTGGCCTTCTTGACTCGGTTTGAAACAAAAAAAGCCAACTTCTCCATGTTCAAAGTGGAGAAACTGACTGATAATTCAATTAAGGTGGCGAGTGTCAAGATGTTTAATGAGACTGTGACTGGAGAAGATATTTCTGTATGGTTGGCTAGATATTGCTCTGTCCGTAGCCAGCCAGTTAAGGTTTTGGATGAGGTTGACATCTGGAACTGTGGTTGGAGAGTCCCCATCAAGCAATGGGAAGATCCACACAGCTACCAAGGCCTTAGCAAGATACCTTCTATGATTGTGCTGGGGGAAAACAGAGGTTACATTTTTTACCAAGGGATGCCCAAGCTGTGTCGCAAATGTGGCCAGATGGGACATCTTGCAGAGGCGTGCCAGGAAATAATATGTAGAAAGTGTTGAGAAATTGGGCATGTTTTTGAGGAGTGCACCAATGGCAGGAAATGCAATCTTTGTGGTGAATCGACCCATCTCTACAGAGATTGTCAAAAATCTTTTGCCAACAAACTCAAAGGTAAAATGGCCGCCCCAGCTAACCAGCAAACAAAGGAAAAAGAGACAGTCCCGGAGGTTTTGGAGGGAATTTCAAATCCCACACCAACAGCAGGGACTGGTCAGGTCGAAGCTTTGGGGGCGGTAAATGGGGCGGAGCCAGATAGGGTAGGTGAACGGGAAGAGGAGGCCACCCCCCTTCTACGAGACAAGGAAAAGGAAGTAGTATTAGGGGCATTGGAAGAGGGGGAGTCCCAAGAAACGGCCTCCTCTTCTTTAGTCACCGTATCAGATTTGGAAGTGGAGGAGAGTACAGGAAGTGACCTGACAGATTGGCTCCCAAATGCACAATTTGGCGAAAAGGCCTGCGGGATCCCCTCTGTTTGAAACAGAGGAGAAGAAACTGAGGCCAACACAGCAC
The DNA here is from genome assembly GCF_015846415.1 of Triplophysa dalaica. Lineage (NCBI taxonomy): Eukaryota > Metazoa > Chordata > Actinopteri > Cypriniformes > Nemacheilidae > Triplophysa > Triplophysa dalaica. The sequence continues at coordinate 22,533,079 of NC_079546.1, read as the reverse complement.
TCTACACCTTCTAGCATGGAGGGGACGGAGCATAGGTGACCCTCAGCGTCCCCAAATGAGGTATCTTTTCTACAAATAAAGCTTAGATCATCATCGCCAAAGGAGCTGCAAGAGACTTCCTCTGCAGCCCCAGAGGCTTTGAACACACGCTCACCTGCTCTCAAATCATTCGAGTTTAAGGAAGAGCAAGTGTCACATGAAATTCTGATTTTTAAAGTAATACTACAGCCTCTCATAAAATCTTTTCCTTTTATTCTTAAGACTCATGTTTTTTAATTTAATACTGTTCATGACTCTCATTATCTCAACAATAAATGTGAGAAGTGTGAAGTCCAACACGAGAGCCAGAGCATTTTATCCCTTTTAAAATCTATTAAGTCAGATGTGTTTTTTATTGCAGGAATGTGCTTTGCCCTTTTTAAAAAGTTATAATAAATGGGAAGAAATATGGACTTCAGGACCCTCCATATGGAGTGGATCTAATTTTAACAAAAATGATGGAGTGGCCATTTCAATCAACAACCCACACATATTGGTGAAGGCCAGCACAGTGGTGAGGGATGGACGGGCGCTTCTAGCAAATCTGACTCTTTTAGACAGGGATTTTAATGTTCTTAATGTGTATGGGTTTACGGAAAAGAATGAAAGGTACATCCTTTTAGAGGATTTGCAGGAAAAACATCGTTTTTATTACAGGGGCTAGTCAAAGATTTTAAATTACTTGACTGTTTTAAGACACTGCATCCCAAAGAGGACGGCTACACCTGGGTCAGTGGTAATGGCAACAAAGCCTCCCGTATTGACTAAGTTTTTACACGCGACTGCCCGCCGATAGATGCTACATTAACACCGTTTTTCTTTTCTGATCACCTCATGCTATCATGCACCCTTTCTTTTACCACAGATGTGACCGTAGGGGGTGGGATCTGGAAGCTGAACTGCTCTCTGTTGCATGATGAGGATATTGTTAAAGAATACAGGGAGCAGTTCAGCCAATGGCAGACCCTCCAGGACTTTTTCAAATCATGTACACTATGGTGGGAGATGGTGAAAGACAGGACTAAACGTTTTTTTTAGATTAAAAGGCAAAGAGAAGAAAGAAAAAGAAAAAAGATGCATGCTGGGGCTGCAAAAGAGGCTGCAGAGGTATTTTAATCTTTTAAACAACGGTTTTGATTTTAGTGAGGAAATAAAAGAAGTCAAAAGGGAAATGGTGGTTTTATCTGAAATCCAAAGTAAAGGTGTAATTATAAGGAGCAAAGAACAAGAGATAGAAGAAGGAGAAAAATGTACCAGATACTTTTTTAAGAAAATTGTAACAAGAGCTGGGGCAATTATAAAGTTAAATTCAAATGGAAATGAGGCAAAATCAACAGAGGAAATTTTAGGGGCTATTGAAGAGTTTTATGGAAATTTATATAAAACAAAAGTAGTACAAGAAGACACCTTGGAAGAAGTTCTAGAGTTTTTAGAAAAAAAAATAGACAACGCTGTGCTTTTATCTCAAGATTTTACTTTCAACGAACTGGAGAAAGCTCTTAAAGGTTTTAAACGGGGGAAATCACCAGGTAAGGATTGGCTCCCCCTTGAGTTTTACCAGACATTCTGGGATCTTTTAGCACAGGAATTACTGACAGTTTTTAAAGAATTTGAGACTCTTGACCGACTTCCTGACAGTTTTAGAATAGGGATAGTTTCCTTGTTGCACAAAAAAGGAGATAAGACTGACCTCAAGAACTGGAGACCGATCACTCTTTTAAATTTTGACCTTAAACGTTTTAGCAAAGTTTTAGCAAATCGTATGTCGACGGTTTTAGAGGACGTAATCCAACCGGATCAAGCTTGTGCTGTGCCCGGGAGGAAGATCACGGACAGCTTAGTGCTGATCAGAGATGCTATCTGTTATGCGAGAGACAGAAACATTCGACTAGCAGTTCTAAATTTAGACTTTGAAAAAGCTTTTGACCGAATCTCGCACCAGTACCTGTTCAGGGTACTGCAAAAAATGGGATTCCCAGGTAGGTTTATAGCATGGGTGGGACTGCTGTACAACGGCCCAGTCAGCAGAATCCTTGTAAATGGGCATCTTTCAAAAGTGGTACATATACACAGCGGTGTCCGTCAGGGGTGTCCTTTATCTCCCCTCCTGTATGTGGCCTGTATTGAGCCACTGGCACAGATCTTGAGAAGGGACAAATGGATTAAAGGACTAGACGTTCCGGGAACCGTTGGACTGACAGCAACTTGTGTTTTATATATGGACGATGTGACCCTTTTAGCCACTGACTTTTTATCGATACGGAGAGCAATGGACTTGACTGCCTGGTACGGTCGGGCCTCAGGCGCCCAACTCAACAGGAGCAAGTCTGAGGCCCAGCTCTTTGGGCCGTCGGGACACGTAGACACACAAGGACTTGATTTGGATGTTAAACAAACTGACCTGAGAATTTTAGGTGTAAAATTTGACAGCGATGGAGGTGGACGGGGAAATTGGACTGACTTGATAGGGAAAGTTAGGAAAAGACTGGGGTTGACTCTTGACTCTTGACACTCGAAGGTAAGGTTTTAATTTTTAAAGCTGTGATTTTACCTTTGCTGTTATTAATATGTTCTGTTTTTAGTCCCCCGAGATTCTTCCTTTTACAACTGGACAGAGCGGTTTTTTACTTCCTGTGGGGGTCCAAGTGGGAAAGACTGAAGAGAGACGTGGTCAAGAAAAGACAAGAAAATGGTGGAAATGGCCTCCCAGATCCCCACTTGTTTTTAGCCAGCCGTTTCACCGCTCTCCACATCAATTACGCAGTGACCCCATCCAGAGACAACAAAACAGCAGCCATGGTTCGGTTCTGGATGGGGTCTTATTTGAGAATTTTAAAAATAATTAAAGTAGACTTGAAAACTCCCGACCAGAGGGGTTATGCACTCCCGGGGCATGGCCACCACCTCCATGTGCCCCCGGTCCGGGTGCAATGACCCGGAGACCGTGAGGCATATGCTCTGGGACTGCGGTGTTGCACAGGACCAGTGGACCATAACCGGCCCCCTATTTTTCCCGTGCCTACCAGCGGGTGGGGTCCAGATGGACTACAAACTTGCCATCCTGGGGGTGGGCCGGAGCTTAAACAGTTTTACAGCGCAGCAGTTCACCTTGCTCTGGCTCACCCTGAACGTCATTAAAGACGCCATCTTGACTGCCAGAAACCTGCTGGTGGGGAAGCATGTGACGGTGCCCCTACACGCAATTGAAAAGATGGCAAGTAACATGCTGCAGGGGCGCCGCGCATCGATATTCGGACGGGGGGCCGGGGTCACACAGAGAGGGTCCTGGCCACCAACCCCGGGTCGCCCGTAGATGCACCCTCACCACTTACGGCTACGGGAACAGCTGGCCAGCGGGCCGGAGGGAGGGGATCTCCTCTGGGCGAGTCCGGTGCTGCAGAGCAGGATGACGGCCCTTTTAGTAGGGACTCAGCCCGGTCTTGAACAACAGACCCTGTTTCGTTCCTTTTTAAACTACTAGAAACTAGAGTTTTATGACAAATGTATTTTTTAAACACAACACACGTGACATTATAACCCTTTTTATGTTCCTGTTTTAAATGAAATGCTGTTGTGTTCTGAAAAACACTGTAAAATTGTCTGTAAAATTAACAGCAAAAATTCCATTGTTTTTACGGAAAAAAACATGTAAAAAATACTGTGAAATGAACAGTGAAATTCTGTAGTTTTCATAGAGAAAACTGTTGTCAAAAAACGGCCATAAAAATACGGATAACACTGTCAAATTCTCTGGGTAATGAACAGTGAAATTCCAAAGTTTTCACAAGGAGTTTTTTTTTCAAACTCCACAAACACTTTTATCACCTTCACTTGCAGACACCACTGTCACTTTATTTCTGTTGCACGTCTACAAAAGTTCTAATTGAAGATTAACAAAAGTTTACATGTTGATGGTTTTGTTGAGTCACCATTATGGTGATGAGTGTTTGCTTTAGTTGTGGTCTTGACCCTTTGCTTTCCATGTGAAGAAGTCTTTCCACAGTATTGACATCTATGAGTTGAAACACACTGACTCAGGTGGGTGAAAGCTCAGATAAAGCTAACGCATTAAATTATTTGGGTTGGACATTAAGTATATTTTAAAGATTTTAGGTAGTGCTTTAACGTTACTTGTTGTTCTCATTTATGATATTGTATGAAATTAATTAATATACTGAATGTCTTTAACAGCACATCTAACAACTGATAAATGTTCTAGCAGATATATAGAATATAACAGTTTGTCTCAACAATGGTGACAACAGAAAAAACCTCTAAAGATAAATGCAATGCATTCTGGGTATCATCAAAGCACAAAACTCATCAATGACTCCCAGCATGCATTGTGGCTGTAAGCTTTTCATTTGTTAGTCACCACTGTTGAGATTCATACACTGATTCTTGATGTCTGAGTCAAAGACACATTGCAAGCTTTTTAATGGTTCAAATACTGTTTAGATTGATTGTTGCATGAAATTTGAATTTTAAAAGTAAATTCATTGAGGCGTTTGTAACTATGTTTTATATAAAAGAATGTCATATTAGCCCAAAGATAACTGGAAACTTATTGACGACGGCTGAAAGAGGCCAACTAAAGCAAACACTAACTAAGGAAATGCGGTAGATATAAAGGACACAAATGTATTAAGTTCATACACAGTTTGAAGTTTGTGCCCTGATGTTTTAAAGTGCAAAGCTGTTTACATTCTTTTCCTGTATTTTTTACGGAATTTTACTGCCAACCACAGCTGCCGGTATATTTCCTTAAAAATAACAGAACATTTTTTAAAGTGTACGGCCGTATGTCTTGGAAACTCGGGTGAAGAGAGGGGCGGAGCTGTCAACTGATCACCACCTGGTGGTGAGTTGGATCCGATGGCAGGGGAGGAAGCTAGACAGACTCGGCAGACCCAAACATACTGTGAGGGTCTGTTGGGAACGTTTGGCTGAATCGCCTGTCAGCGTGATCTTCAAGTTCCACCTCCGGCAGAGCTTCAACCAGATCCCGAGGGAGTCTGGAGATATTTCGTCCGAGTGACCATGTTCTCCACCTCCATTGTCAACACAGCCACTCAGAGCTGTGGGCGTAAGGTCTCCGGTGCCTGTTGAGGCGGCAATCCCCGAACCCGGTGGTGGACACCGGAAGTCAAGCTGATGAAGGAGTCCTATCGGGCCTGGCTGGCTATTGGTTTGCATTGCCGGCAGTAAGTCAGACTTGTTCCCAGTGCATGTTGGACTCCGGCAGGGCTGCCCTTTGTCGCCGGTTCTGTTCATATTTTATATGGACAGAATTTCTAGGCGCAGCCAGGGGCTGGAGGGCGTGGGGTTTGGGGACCACACGATTTCATCTCTGCTCTTTGCGAATGATGTCATCGTGCTGGCCACATCAGACCAGGACCTTCAGCATGCACTGGGACGGTTTGCAGCCGAGTGTGAAGCGGCTGGGATGAGAATCAGCACCTCCAAATCTGAGGCCATGGTTCTCAGTCGGAAAAGGGTGGCTTGCTCACTTCAGGTAGGTAAAGAGTTCCTGCCTCAAGTGGAGGAGTTCAAGTATCTGGGGGTCTTCTTCACGAGTGAGGGAATGATGGAACGGGAGATTGACAGAGGGATCGATGCAGCTTCTGCAGTAATGCAGTCGCTGTACCGGTCTGTCGTGGTGAAGAAGGAGATTTACAGGTCAATCTACGTTCCTACTCTCACCTATGGTCATGAGCTGTGGGTCATGACTGAAAGGACAAGATCCCGGATACAGGCGGCCAAAATGAGCTTTTCTCCGCAGGGTGGCCGGGCGATCCCTTAGAGATAGGGTGAGAAGCTCGGTCACTCGGAAGGAGCTCAGAGGAGCTCAGAAGAGCTCAGGCATCTTTTCTGAATGCCGCCTGGACGCCTTCCCGGGAAGGTGTTCCGGGCATGTACCACCGGGAGAAGACCCCGGGGAAGACCTAAGACATGCTGGAGGGACTATGTCTCCCGGCTGGCCTGGTAACGCCACGGTGTCCCCCCGGAAGAGCTGGAGGAAGTGTCTAGGGAGAGGGAAGTCTGGGCATCCCTGCTTAGACTGCTGCCCCCGCGACCCGGCCCAGGATAAGCGGAAGAAAATTGATGGATGGTCTTTGTAGACCAAAAAATGCAAGCAAACTCCAAGATGTTTTATTGTACTTTCAGGAAACGGAGCAAAGCTATTTTTTCAAATGTAAACATGATATTTATCTCACTGACCACCAACCAACACCATTGATTAGAGCATCATTTCAATATCTATTACACATGTACTTTGAAAGTACATATATGTACAAGAGTAAATGTCAAGGGTCACGAGCCCAACTACTGGAAAAAGTGTGTTACATAGACCACTCCAGTTCACGTGCATTCCCACCCTGAATGTTTTGGATGTCTCTCTAAATAACACAAGAACAAGTTAATGAGTTAAATCATGTTGAGCTAAGTAATCAATCATCACTTCATTACCTCATTAATGATGAAATTACCACAATCAGTGAAATAAACCAGAAATAATAAGAAGTCACCATAATAGTGTTTAGTGTTTCCTTTAGTGGGGGTCTCACCCTTGATTCATTATGGAAAGTTTGTTGATAGTTGTAATAGTGTGTTTCTGAACCACATTCAAAAAACCTTGACAAAAGGTCAAAAGGTCAAATTGTTTTTCTTTCAAATTGTAATTGCAATTGAGGACTTTATAGTTAAATGTACACGTGTTTTGTTATTGTATGACTTTGTGAGGTGAAAAATGTTGTCATGGAAAATATTTTTTAATATGATAATAGTAGAAATATCACCTAAACAATTTAGACATCAAGAATCAGCTCATGAAACTCAACAAAAGAAAGCTTCATGACTCTATGCATTGTGGGTAACAGCCTGGAACAGAACTCCTCCATGACTCCCAGCATTCATTGCTGCATGAAGAAAAGATGTAACTCAACTTTGTCACCATTGTTGAGATTCATAAGCTTATTCTTGATGTCTGGAAGTTTAAACTGTAAAAAAGTTTTGAAATTTTAGATTTCTGCTGTTTCCATCTAAGTCTAATAAATAACACACCAGCACTCAAAGTTGTGCAACTTTACCCAACAACAAGATGACTTTTTCTTTTCGTGGTTGCTATATTTGTGCTTCAGAAAACTTCCTGTAATAAATCAAGGGTAAAGCACAACTAAAGGAAACCCTAAACACTATTATGGTGACTTCTTATTTCTCATGTTTTCTTTAGTGTTTGTTAACATCAGCTGTTCATCATTAATGAGATAATAAAGTGATGATTGATTAACTAACTAAACCTGATTTAACTCATTAACTTGTTTATGTGTTGTTTAGGGACACATTCAAAACATTCCCTGTAGTAATGCACGTGGACTGGAGTGGTCTAATGAACGTCTAATGAACGTCTAAGGAACACATTTTTGCTAGCTGGGAGCCTGCAGTCTTCGAAGGACGCAGCTCTTGAATTAGGGCCCCATCTACAGTAATCAGGCCTATTTCAAAATGTTTACCATGCTGGATTTGGGTTGGAAATACACTATATAGAATCCACTAGCAGGACTTAACAAGTTGAGCCTTTAAATAGTTGTAAATGTAAATGGAGCTAGAAAGTCCTACAAGGACTAAAATATAGTTTGAATACTGTTGATATGTTGTTAATACCTCAACAGTTTTGGCTTGTTTACAAACTTACTGTTCTACATTTACTGTAGGTTTATTGTTGAGAAACATTATTTATTGTAAGGATTCTCTTGTATCAGCAACGACACCTTTCTGACGGTTACATTTAGAATTGTATAGTTTTTTTCTCACCATTGAAGCAAAAAAAAGGAAATTTATGATCATATTCTCGATCATTCCATTTGTTAATCTGCATTGCAACATACTCCTGTTTTCCATTGAGGTTGTTTGGCTCTCCAGGGTACCAATTCACAAATTTCATCATCTCATCCTGATAAGACCACCGCCAGCTGGTAATGTTATTGTAGAGTCCAATCCAGGCCACTGAAGTCAATGCAGGTTGAACATCTCTATGTACATTTGTCCAGTCTTCATTGTTTTGAACAGTGGCCAGGTCAATGTGATTCTGTCGACAGTAAACTCGTGCCTCATCCCAGCTCTTTCTCTCCTGGATGAGAACATACTGAGATGAGATCCTCTGGATCAACAGACAGAGTCCTGCTGAAGGAGAAAAGTGATGAATGTAGAAGCAACAAAGGCAAAAAAGTTACAGATTTAAAAATATATATATTTACTTCATCTCACCCAATCTCAGTGAGATCTTTTGCACACGCGTGAAATAAAGTGAAAAGTAAACGCAAATTGAAAATCAATTCAGAAATGCAACCCAGCTAGCAAAAAGTGTGTTACATAGACCAGTCCAGTCCAGGTGCATTCCCACCCTGAATGTTTTGGATGTCTCACTAAATAACGCATGAACAAGTTAATGAGTTAAATCCGGTTGAGCTAAGTAATCAATCATCACTTCATTACCTCATTAATGATGAAATTACCACAATCAGTGAAATAAACCAGAAATAATAAGAAGTCACCATATTAGTGTTTAGTGTTTCCTTTAGTGGGTGTCTCACCTTTGATTCATTATGGAAAGTTTGTTCATAGTTTTAATAGTGTGTTTCTGAACCACATTCAAAGCACCTTGACTAAAGATGTCTCTTTCAGGTGGTTATGTCAATAGAGGACTTGATAGTTAAATGTAGATGGGTTTTGATATTGTATGACTCAGTGAGGTAAAACATTTTGTGAAGGAAAATATTTTTTACTATTACAATAGGAGAAATATCACCTAAAAAATTCATACATCAAGAATCATGCTCATGAAACTCAACAGTGGTGACACTCAAAAGAAAGCTTCATGACTCTATGCATTGTGGGTAACAGCCTAGAACATAACTCCTCCATGACTCCCAGCATTCATTGCTGCATGAAGAAAAGATGCAACTCAACTTTGTCACCATTGTTGAGATTCATAAGCTTATTCTTGATGTCTGGAAGTTTAATCTGTAAAAATGTTTTGAACTGTTAGATTTCTGCGGCTTTCGTTTTAAGCTGTTAGCAACAAATAATACGCCAGCACTCAAAGTTGTGCAAATTTTCCCAACAAGAAATGTATTTTCTTGGAGGCTATATGTGCTTGAGAAAACTACCTGTATTAATTCAAGGGTAAAGAACAACTAAAGGAAACACTAAACACTATTATGGTGACTTCTTATTTCTCGTGTTTTCTTTAGTGATTGTGTTTGTTAACAGCAGCTGTTCATCATTAATGAGATAATAAAGTGATGATTGATACCTTAACTTAACCTGATTTTACTCATTAACTTGTTCATGTGTTGTTTAGGGAGACATCCAAAACATTCCCAGTGGTAATGCACATGGACGGGAGTGGTCTAATGAACGTCTAATGAACGTCTGATGAACATCTGATGAACATCTAAGGAACACATTGTTGCTTGCTGGGAAGCATGCCCAATCCTGCTCCTGGAGATGTACTGTCCTGTGACAAACAACTGAAGGAGTTTTTTAATAAGTTTTACTACGTTTAAATGTTAATTCTTTATTACAGTTTTGATTAACGTAATATGGTGTTCTAATGAGAATGTGTAGTGTGTGTGTAGCCTTGTGTACAAAGATTGGGGGAAGCTGATAATTCAGATTGGTGCCTCTAGGAATGTGAGTGCAGACAATAAATTAAAGGGTCAAAGACCAAAGGTGGAACAACGAAGTGCATGCACACACATCTGAGTACCAAGCTATGCAGAATTTGGGTGTTGTGGGGTGTCATATGATGTTTTGCAGACAAAGGAGAACGAAGCTGATTGAATCAAGAGAGCTGATTGAATCAGGAGAGGGAGGCACCGCCTGAAGAAAGAAGATACACCCTCTCACATACATACTATAAATTTGTTGTTAGAATGACACACTGGGTGTGTTTTTCTTTGTCGAGACGACCCAGCGCGATGTTTCTGATCAATAAACTTCAACATTTGTTAGAGTTATTTGAGCTGCCTTTCTCTTCAATTTTTGACCACGCAGGACCATATAAAGTCCATCAAAACTCAACTCTGCAGGAAAGTGAATATCCAGGACCAGGACAGGACTTACGTCCGTGTAAAAAAAATGAAAGCATCAATGAAGGACGTTCTCATTACGACAATAACCATAACTCTTAATATAGCTGCAACCTAAAGAGAATATATCACACTGTTTGGCCTAAGCAGCCATTTCTATAGATATATATTGGCAACCACTGTTGTAATACATCTACAAAAGCTCTTTTTCTGTAAGTCTCTGTTAGTGTGATCAGTGTTTCTTTAGGTTAGGCTGTTGGCTCTCACTTTTTAAGATTCATTCTTCCTAAAACTTCTTTCTGATGTAACTTCAATCACCAAACAATCATAATGCTGTAGTGCCACACAGTCTTATTCAGTATCAATGCAAGAGAATATATTACAAAGACACTAATGTAATTACTGAAAGAGATGATGAAAAGACACCGATGCATTAGAAAGTCAAGAATCCAACTAAGCAAACACTCATCAACATAAAGTTGACTTCAAATGACAAACCAGTCACATCTAAACCTCTGAGCTCACAGTACAATAGTAAGATCACAGTTTGATGTGAGGTTATGTTGATGATTGAACGTCTCATCCGAAGAACAAAATTACAGTGTCATTCAAGACTTTAAAAAAAAAAAACTTAATTTGACTGCTGGCTTACCAACACCTTACCACACCTTAGCAACCTTAGTATTTAATTTACATGTCTTAAAAACTGACCGATAGGTAGGGAGCATCCTTAACGTTGCCAAAATACTTGAGTAAAAACAAAACTAAATGCACTAAAATCTGTTTAAAAATTAATAACCACTCACTGACCTGACAAAAGAATCAAATGAAACATCCTTTCCATTTCAGATGACTTTGAAGTTTGTAACGAATCTGAAACCATAAAACTTATGCATCATTGCACATATTGAAATAAATAAATGAATCAAGTGAATGACAAAAACAAATGATTAAAACACATTTGTGACCCTGGATGACAAAACCAGTCTTATGGATCAATTTTTTGAAACAGAGATTTTTGAATCACCCGAATGCTGAATAATTAAGCTTTCTATTGATGTATGGGTTGTTAGTATAGGACAATACATGGCAGAGATACTTCGGTTTAAAACTCTAGAATCTCTGGGTGCAAAAAATCTAAATATTGAGAAAATCACATTTTAAGTTTTTAATCAGAGGCACTGTAGCAGGCCATCCACTCACAAAAATAAGGTTTTGATATATTTACAGTAAGAAACTCACAAAATAGCGAAATGGAACATGATCCTTCCTTAATTTCCTAATGATTTTGGAAATTAAAAAAAATCTATAATTTCGACACATACTATTTATTTTTGGCCTTTACTCAAAATGTGCTACTTAAGACTTGATTTGTGATACAGGGTCACATTTAAATAAATAAAACATTTTACCTGCATCAGCAGACAGAAGATGAGACATCAGACTTCTGAAGTGCGTTTCTCATGAATCAATCTGTTTTATAGTCCGTACACAAATCTGCATGCAATACTTTTCATCCAAGCCTGCCTCACTTTCACTTTCAATTTAGATCTAGATTTGGTGTGTAATATGAGGCTCTCCATTCCAATAACAAATCACAGAAGTGTTGTTATTGATATGATCACATATTGTAATAGCTGACAGCAACATGGCTAAAACCAGATGATTATATACCAGAGGTGTAAATTACTTGAGTATTCTATTCTTAGGTATCCTGTATCTTTTCTAGTGTTTTTTACTTTGGAACATCCATACATTATAAAGCATGGCATATATCATACGTTTCACTCAACAACTTGAAATAGGAAATAGGAAGTCACCGTAATAGTGTTACCCTACAGTTGGGCTCTTTCCATTGATTTATCATGTGATTCTGCTTTAAATTTGTTGTTTTTACACTATCAATAACCTCCAAATAGTCTGATGAGGGTTGAGACACATGCTTATTTTCCTACATTATATATACAATAAATAAAACTTTGTTTTTAATGTTAACTTTCATACACATTCCATGTATGCAAACAGTCCATAAAGTCTCTATTTGACAACTGTTAACTCTTTGACCGCCATTGACGAGTTATCTCGTCATTTAAAAAAACGCTCCCTCGCCACTGAAGAGAGTACAATCAGTGTTTGTACTGTAATACAGCAGCTGGATCTATTACACACCTTCTGAAAAAGAACAGAATCCCAGAACCTACAACGTATATGTTTTAGCGGTTTTCAAAGATTGTTCTGAGTGTAATCTGGGCGGAATCTTCGATGACATTTTTTTAATTATCTCAGCTGATTAATCAAAGTGATGCATTTTTAAATAAACCTACCAACATCTACGGAGTGATAAAAAAACAAACAAACGAAGACAGAAGAATACGGTTTATTTCTTTTAAAAGCTGAGACTCTGTTCTTTCATTTGACATATTGTTTGTCCATATATTCTTTACAGAAATTTACTGTCAGCCATTTAAGTTGGGTGAAAATGTTAAAAAACGCTGGCGTAGGCAGGCCACTTTTTTTAAAAAGGCTGGTTAATGAGATAATGCAGTCAGGAGAGGTTGAGATGCAGTGAGTGCTTTCCACTTTCTTAACAGCCAGTGTGAATTCACGACAGCGTTGTGTTCAGCAAAGATGCGGCGCAACGTTCTGTGTGTTGCGTGCTAAGTCTTGAAAGCCAATGTGATCGTCAGTTAGAGGGCGAAGCGCGTCTGTGGAGTGTACGTACAAAAATGCGGTACGTACTCCCGCGTTTCTGTTTGTTTGTGACATTCTTTATAGAAATGGTGGCGCAAGGCTGTGTTGCACTAGAACAGTTTTTGGAACCGAAACTAGTTCCGATTTGGTTCAGACATCGTGAAATTGTCCAGGCGACTCCGGTGGTTCAGTATAAATGAATATAATGTGACAAGGATACTTTTTGTACTCAAACAAACCACACTAACAACCATATTCAGAAACTTCCTGATTTCTCGTTCCTGAGAGCCACACCACACCGGATGCACTGTCATATGGTTGTGTGTTTGGTTGTGTTTCAATCTGAGGATTCAGAAAGATTCCAAAACCATTTACGTTTTAGGAAAAATGGAGGTCATTCAAATGTTTAACTACTTGAGGGTAAGAAATGAATGCAGACTTTTCATTTTTGGCCAGAGTTCCTCTTTAAATCACACATGATCAAGCGAATGAGTTTAATCAGGTTGAGTTAAGGCATCAATCATCACTTTATTATCTCATTAATGATGAACACCTGCTGATAACAAACACAATCACTAAAATAAACTATCAACAATAAAGTCACACTGATAGGGTTTAATGTTTATTTAGGTGAGCTCTTGACTCATATGCTTTCATATGTTGAAGTGTGTTCTGGCTCACTGTGATTTCTTGCATCAGGAATAAAGTGATGTTTGACGATGTCGTCATCGTTCCTTAACGGGTTTGTTTTTCATTGTTATTGAAGTTTATCTTTATAATTATTATAAATTGATTGTGTTTAATTGACATAAACTAGAGAAAAAAACTCTGTTAATTCTCAATAAGCTCTTTTATATACATGTGAAATAAGCAGAAAGTGTACCAGAAGAACTTCTTGCTGTCAGAGTAAGGCCTTGTCTTGGCTTCAGCCAATAATCCATGCCTGGGACAACGCCCTTAAGGGTTTGTCACCAGTGCTGACATTTGCATGCTGAGTTTTCATGATTGTGAATTCTCACGCAATAACATTTGCATACTTTCACCAAACTGCTGCTGACTAACAAAAGCTCTTCTGTTGAACTCAATGTCTTTTCACTGAGACAAATGCCTCACAACATGCAGTGAATATTATTAGACAAGTTTTTCTGGCTCAGTTGTGGGCCACCACGTGTTAGTTTCTGTCCAGAAGAGCTCTTGACATGTGTTACATAAATTATTTCATCAGTTGCACTTGTATTTTATCATGAAAGAGTCTGAAGTGTGACTGTTTTGACTGACATGATTGTGAGTGTTGATGTGTAAATAATTTGTGAATGTGTCCATTCAGATCCCATGATGGCAGAGCAAACCTAACCAAATGGTATTGGTGAAACCACTGTGATGCTATAAATTTATTCAGTACACTGATTTAGATGCTATGCTGTAGATTCTGAAAGAACATTGTAAGATCAGGAAATTTGACGTAATTTAGATATCTAGAAAGAATTTTATCAAGCAACATTTTTAGAATCACACAGATATCAAGAATCAATGTATGAATCTCAGCAATGGTGAGAAACAACCAACTAACTCTATGCATGCTGGGAATTATAAATTAGTTTTGTGCTTTGATGTTACCCTGCAGAGGTAAACAATCCTGGTGCCATAAAGTAAAAGTTCTGCCATATTTTTGTTTCACCCATGAACTCAGCAGCTGATTTCATCAGCGGAGGAACCAAAACATTCCTTTCAAGTCACAAGCAAGTCTCAAGTCAAATGTCAAGTTCTCAAAGAGTTAAAGTTAATGAGATGATTAAGTGAGTAATTAAATGATGATTGAGCATTAGTGATGAACACCTGCTGTAATTGAGATGTTGACGTTTTATTGGTTAAATGATGTCACCATCATGGAGATCAGTGTTTGCTTTTGTTGGACTCTTGACTCTATTGTTAGATTTTGCACTGTATCAATTCGTGCACTTTTGTAGAGCAGAGAGATCAGCTCTGTGAAGTGTTTAACTCTTCACTGTTTGTTATGATGAGTTGATCCAACATTGAAAAGTTCAAAGGCAAGATATTTCTTTTTGATCATGTTTATGTATAACATAATGAATCCTGTACTCTCAGTTTTAAAAACATTCACGTTTATCTAACATTATCAGTGAGAAACTTTTAAAGCAGCGAAACAAATGCTAACCTAAAAGCTTCAAGTCATACATCAAGAACCAACATATGAAGCTCAACAATGGTGACGCTCAACAAAATACTTCAAGCTGCAATGCTTGAAAAACTCCCATCATGCAATGCAGTATGACTAATTATTGTCACCACTGTTGAGGTTCATATGATAAATGTTCATTTGTAAAAGGAGGTTTTTATATCCAAATGCAGATAATAAACTTAGAGAGATTTAAACCAGAAACACAAATGATTCAATATTTGCTTTAGCATTGAACAAATGTTTGCGATAAAAAAAATATAGTTATTTAAGCAATTATCTTTGAAGGAATAAGACATTTATATAGCACTCAATTGTGTACTTCTGTACACCTAAAGTGCTTAATAATCATATGTTGGGAGTCTGTGAGACCTCCAGTGCACTCAAGACATACCAGCATTCGGTTGAGAGAAGAGACAGAAAAAGACCCACAACCTATTACTGAACGACTCAAGAGCACAACTAAAGCAAACACTGACCACAATTATGGTGAAAATGTTTTTTTTTTCAGCTGATGTCATCCAAGGCTGTGGCTGAAGTCAGTTGTAGTTCTTGTGTTTCTCTTTTCTTCAGTGATGTTGATTGTTAACAGCAGGTGTTCATCACTCAATCATCATTAAATTACTCACTTAATGATCTCATTAACATTAACTCTTTGAGGACTTGAGATTTGACTTGAGACTTGCTTGTGACTTGAAAGGAAAGTTTTGGTTCCTCCGCTGGTGAAATCAGCTGCTGAGTTCATGGTTGAAACAAAAATATGGCAGGACTTTTACTCTTTGGCCCCAGAATTGTCCACCTCTGTTACCCACCATGCATCACAGCATAAAGTTTTCTTTTGTTTATTATTACCATTGTTGTGAT
Organism: Triplophysa dalaica; assembly: GCF_015846415.1. Classification (NCBI taxonomy): domain Eukaryota; kingdom Metazoa; phylum Chordata; class Actinopteri; order Cypriniformes; family Nemacheilidae; genus Triplophysa; species Triplophysa dalaica. Next base: position 22,517,194 of record NC_079546.1, on the reverse strand, counting down.
TAAACTGATTCTTCATGTCTGTGTGTGTAAATTCTGAGTGGTAAATTCCAGAAAAGCAGCACAGCAACTTATTCAAAAGTGAACATGGTAGATATCACACTTATCACCAATACCATTGAATTGGAGCAACATTTCAATATCTATTACAAATGTACTTTAAAAGTACATATATATATACAACAGCAAATGTCATGGGTCACTATCCCAACTAAAGGAAACACTCATCACCATTATGGTGACTTTTGTTAGCAGGGAACGATCTTAAAACATAAAAAATGACATTTTGAATATTTTAAATGTGAAAAAACTCCAAAAACGTTTTGTTGGATGGGTTGTATTTCAGGTTGTAGTTTTTGTATTTCTCTGGGTAAATCTTTTTTATTTTAAAAAGCAGATGTTCATCACTAATAACTCAATCATCACTATAATAATAATGAAACTCAATACAAATTCTCTCAAAGTAGAGCACAGAAAGGTGTTGGTTTTGGGATAAATCTGGGCCAGAATTTGAATGAACTGTTGTTTGTGTTTGGTTCAGCTCTGCTTTATGTGTTCTGACGTTTGACATGTGGCATAGCTTTGGCATGCCTGTGGCCCAAATCAGGCAAAACAAAAAGAGCGTTCCCAGCTAATAAAGTCACCATCATGGTGATCAGTGTATTCTTGAGTTGGGCTCTTGACCTTTGACTTTTATGGGTTGTTGATAGTATGTTGTGTCTGTGTACTTTTAAAGTACATTTGTTATGGCAATGCAGTGAGAAACATATCAAGTGTTGTGGTTTTATTAACTAATATCATCCGATTTAGTGCTGTGCTGTGGATCTTGAGAAAACACTATAAGATGACTGAGTTTGAGTTATTTTACAGGATGGAAATTAAAACTTAATTTACACCATAACTGCGACACACAAAGACATCAAAAATTAGTTTATGGATCTCAACAATGTTGCCAATCAACAGACTAATTTAGATAAACAGATTGACCGCAATGCATGCTGGGAAGTATGAATGAGTTTGTTCTAAATTAAATTACCCACCATGCATTTCAGCATGAAGCGTTCTTTTGTTGATTGCCACCATTGTTAAGTTTCGTATACTGATTCTTCATGTCTAACTGATTCAATTGCTTTTTGTGTGAAAATCATTTATTCTGTTAGTCGTCCGTAACACTGCTTTAATCTCTTCAAACTGTTTCATAAATCTGCATTTACATTTCATAACATATAACACTTAAGAGTCCTTTAAAGAACATTGTTGTGATGAAATAATTATTATTATTTGATTCTACTGGATCTTTGTTCTCTTTGACACAACATTTGAGTTTTATCACACATGGACACCTAAAGGAAACTTAACATTGAGACTCAAGAGCTCAACTTAATCAAAAACTGATCACAATAATGTCTTTTGATGAAATTTCAAAGGCTCTCACCAAATCCTTGCTGTTTTGAGTCAGATCCGTGGGTGTGGCTAGTTGGTTTTGAGAGAATGCTTGGTGTTTCTTTACCCTACCCCACACCCTAATGCAAATTTGTCCACCTTCGTTCTCCAATCTCTGTTAGACACACTATCATCCTCTACTAATGACTGTGTGATTCCACTTCGTCACTGTCCTTTTGCACAATCTTCCTTCTAAGTGATAGCTCTTATGAACTGGAATGTTCTACCGGAAATCAGGGTGTGTACATCTATCAAATCAAATCAAATTTGTGCCAATTGCTTATTTTTTTCTTTCTTATATTCTTTCTTGCTCTGACGGGATGTGTATAAGTAACTATTTTATGTTGCTCTAGTTTATTGTATATGTGCATTTTAAATGTATGTTAACCTGGAGAGGGACTGCAGATGGATATTAGCCTTAATAATTAAATTATGTTAGATGCGGTACAAAGCATGATATTCAAAAAATAATAATCGTAAATTCTTAGAGATGTATTGGGTGCTTCACATTCTGAGAAAGCAAATAGTCAATGATAAATTGATTGTGTATTTTAAAGTACAATATGAGATGAAGTCATTGTTGTGGTGAAAATCTTCTACATGATAGTAAAGGGTGAATAGCCCAAGTCAAGGAAACACTGATGACCATTGATGACTTTTGCTAACTGGGAAATCTTTTTAAAACATTTAAAGAGAATAGACACTAAATCAAAAACATGAAAATACGCTTAAGGAACAAACTTTAGCTAGCTGGGTTGATGCTATTTGAATACAGAGCCTCCTATAGCAAATCAATATTAAAATCAGCCTTAGAATAACATAACATAATTTGCGTAAAAGACATTGTTTAACATTTGTGTAGGATGTGAAAATAAAGCTTCATTTCATCCTCAGTCCTATCTAGTAGCAGGTATACTGTGAAGATATTTTATATTCTTTTTCTGGATTGTATTTCACATTGCATTTGCAAATGTTTTTAAAGGTGTTTTTCATTACTGATTATGTTCTTACCCTGTTTCAGATCTGTTCATACAAATTGCATCACTTCAGTAATGGGAAGCCTGAATCTTCTGCTGCATTTCTCAGGTCAGTCTGTTTATAAACATGGCGATGAATGTACACATTTTTATGGATGAATAAGGTCTCACAAATAATTGTCACTATTGTCAGTTCTAATTCTTTACAATAACATATAACATTTACATTTAGTCATTTAGCAGACGCTTTTATCCAAAGCCACTTACAAGTCTTACATATTATAACATTTTCAATTCAGTTACATTTTATTTATCGCTTTTCACATGTTTCTTTTTAGCAAATAGATTTGTATCAGCATTCATGTTGTGGCAGTTGATGAAGCCTTTATTATTATTGACGGTATCATCACGGTGATGAATTGCATTTCAAAACAGATAAACCTTAGTGTTATCGTGTCAATAACAAGTTGAATACCTTTCAAATATCAACTAATAATATGAAGAATGAATGGAAAGTAAAGCTTAATGAGATAATGAAGTGATGATTTATCAATAATGATGAACAGGTGATGTTAATCGCTGAAGAAAACATCATAAATTCAAAAACCATAATAATGTTTCCTTAAGTGGGGCTCTCACCCTTGATTTATTTTTTATATCAGCTGTTATAGTGTCTTTCTGAATAGCCATACAAAAGACAAAATTGTTGGAATGAAACCTTCTTAAATTGTTATATGACAGATACAAATAAAGGGGATTTAAGTCTGACAAATATCGTGACACACTAAAAATCAACCAACATTTGCACAGCTATTACCAACACCAGAACGAAATAATTTTGTCTTTTGTCAGGCTCTTATAAATATGCTTCAGAAACAAACTATTTCAGCTGGCAAAAAGTGCAACATAGGGTAAGGGTAAGAGCCACACTTAATGAAAGCTCAACACTATTATGGTTTTTATTCTAGTGATTTGTGTTTGTTAACATCACCTGTTCGTCATTAATGACTCAATCATCACTTCATTATCTCATTAACTTGTTCAGGTGTTCAATAGGGAGACATCCAAAGTATTCTGTCAGGGGGGGCCTGAGGACTGGAGTTGAGAACCACTGCTCTAGGGCAATGTGCTCTCGGTATGTTGTCAGAATGGCTTTTCCATATGGGTTTCGTGGACGTAGCCCCGACAGGGTCGTGCATCGTGCATAGAGCAGGCCTAGGACCATGCACGCAATGTAATAACAAAGCGTATATGCGTCAGAAGTGCAAAGAGCAGACCATGGGAAGGTGTTCCATGAAAATGTAACGTATACAAGGACATTTACCACAACGGCCCTGGGGGTCCCGAGAGACCCCAAACATCACAGTCACTTGCTTCAAAGTGCCACAAGCGAAATAGTGAAAGGCCAAATGTGTGGGTGCCCAAAAAGTATTTTATATCATTTTTTATGTATTACTCTGCAGCCCATTAATTGTAATGGATTAGGCTTGAAAATTAGGCCTTGAATATAAAAGAGGCTAGCTTAACAGTCAAAATAAAGTGCACTCATTGAATAATGTGGTTTTTGAGACATATAAATTAATATTTTTTAGTTAAATAGTTAATAAGTATTATGTCCACCAACTTCATACACGTGGCCATACAGGAAGTGACCACCTGCTGTTTATATGAATGGACCACGTGTAGTAAGTTGGTGGACAACCACTTTTAGGGCATATTTCAGCCTTCTGTGAATTGATGCTAACATATGTATGTCTAATAAAGTGTACTAAGGGAATAAGGTAGTTCTCTAATCGTGTATATGAATACATTGGACAAAAAAGTAGACAAGAAATACCTGGGAAAACTAATTAACAAGAAAACCTACAAAGGACTACAAATATGGCACCCAGGAAGTGACCACCTGCAGTTTATATGAATGGAACACGTGTAGTGTGTTGGTGGAAATTCATTTTTTAAGCATAAATAAGCACTCTGTGAGTTACTGCTAACATATGTACGTTTATTGAGGTGTACTAACAGACTAAAAGGGTCCATAATGCATATAGATTATTATAAAGTGTGTCCACCAGCTTCATATGTGTGGCCGATTCCTGTAAACTGCATGTGGACAGGACCACCTGCAATTCATACCACTAGGCCAAGTGTAGTGAGTTGGTGGAAATTCATTTTCTAAGCATATATAAGCATTCCGTGAGTTGCTGCTAACATATGTATGTCTATTAAGGTGTACTAACAGACTAACAGGGTTCATAATGCATATGGATTATTATAAAGTGTGGCCACAGACTTCATACGTTTGGACTTTCCTGTAAACCTCAGGTGGACGGCCATGAAAACAAACTGGAAAATGGATCAGACCATTAAACTTACATTTAAGCAAAAGTTTAGTTTGTAAGTGGATAAATAGTGCTTCCGTGGTACGGGGGAAGGGGCGGGGGTCGACCCGGGTGGTCCCCGGACCATTTTGGCCAAAGTAGTTGGTTAGTGGACAAATAGTGCTTCGGCGTGTCCGGGGGCGTCGCTCGGCAGATGAGGGAAAGGGGTCCCAAGACCACCTGCCCAAGATAGTTGGTTAGTGGGATAAATATCATGTTCGTGGTCTCCCGGGGGAAGCGCCAACCACCCACCACTGGACTACGGTAATGGAATGAGCCCCATTCACTTTAATTGGGCCGTGGACAGGCTTGGCGCCACACTGTGGTCGACTGCCGAAGCGCAGCTTGGGAGGTCTTCGCTTGGCGCTCTTCCCGTCCGGACCCCCTTGAGCGAGGGGGCGTGCTTTCTCCCCACGTCGGCTTAGGGCGGTCTCCCCTACGATTGACCCCGGTGTCGGACCCCCGAAGAATCTGGGGTCTTCCCCGCGCAGCGTCCTCAAACCCATTTCCACCAGCCTGTTAGACCAATGATGCCTTGGACTGCTTGCAAAAGTTTGGGACTTCTGGGAGAAAGTTTGTTGGGGCTGAGAAAAAAAGTGTAATCTTTCACCCTCATATTTGCTGACCTCCAGACATCAAATAGTTCAAGGTCATTGCAAAAAATATTTCCTTGACTCTTGGGAGAGGACTGTTCTATAGTTGAGTCTAACACAAAATTAAAGTCTCCTTCCGAAAGCATGAGAGGGCATGAATAAAATAAATCGGGGTACGTATACAGTGAGGGCATAGACACATTCCGATCAACAGACGTTCCCCATATAACAAGCGTACAGGAAAAAACATATTGACCTTCATAACCGGAAATAGATTTATCTGCTATAAACGAGAGATTTGTGTGAAGGAGACTCACAACCCCCCTGCTATTCGACCTATAAGAAGAGAATAAAACCTGCCCAACCCAGCTTCTACGTATTTTCATTTGCTCTATATCAGAGAGATGTGTTTCCTGGAGAAGAGCAATCAGACATTTTTCCTTCTGAAAAAAGAGAGAAGTTAACTCAGAAACATTTTGATGAGTGGGATAACATGTTGGCAAAATATATTTGGCAAAATAAAAGGGGTAGGATAAAATACCAAACAATAGAATTGATGAAGGAGAAGGGGGGATGGGCCTTCCCTGTCTCAGGGACTACTATTATACTGCCCAAATTAGACCCTTAATCTGCTTATGCTCACCCACCTACTCGGCTGGATGGAAAGATTTTGAAGGGATTACTGCAAATTATATACCCATTATGACCCTTTTAAATGACAAGAAACTACAAATGAATACCAATATAATTGAAGATGTTATATATGAATCTCTTCAGAACTCCTGGAATAGATTAATGCAAATATGCAATGTAAAAGAATTGTCTAGAATTTTAAGGTGGTGCGCGTATGACTCCGATTTCAGACCAAACGCCCTTGATGGAAGATTTAAGGGTTGGGTCTCAAAAGGAATTACAACCTATCTCTCTTTTACGCACAAATGAACTTTAATGAGTTTCGAATCTCTACAGAACAAATATGGCTTGGGTCAAGACGATTTCTATAGATACTTACAGGTTAGGCATTATTTTGATCAAAATATAAAAATAGCATTGGAAAAACGGAACTTGGGGTTCCTACAAACTTTCTTAGCATTAACCACGTAAATTTCTTTAAATAAATTAGTTTCTAAGTTATACAAAGCCATTCAGGAAAACAAAGAACCTAACACAGAGTACATTAAGAGGAGATGGGAAATGGAAGGTAATATTCAAATTTCAAATAACAGTTGGGTGAATATATGTAAAGTACAATGGAGTACTACTGACTCGAATACCTGGCGAGAGTTCTGTTGGAAGAACATAATCAGATTTTTTATCACACCAACTCAAAAGAGACACCAAGGTAGTGGAGACACATGCTGGAGACTTTGTGGATTTTCAGGGGCCAATCACTACCACATTTTCTGGGACTGCCCATTGTTGAGACCCTTTTGATCGCAAATATGTGATCGCATTAACCATACGTTTAATATTAAAATACCTTGTAACTTTGTGAATTTGTATTTGGGCAACGTTGATGTCGACAACTGGAGAAACAAAGACAAGAGGCTGCTTTGGATACTATTGGCAGCAACTTAGAAAACTATAACCAGGAAATGGTTAAAGCCGGACCTCCCGACCATCAACGAGTGGATCAGCATAATCCAAGACATCTACAAGACGGAAAAGCTTTCATTTACTCTCAGGTCTCAAAGAGCCATTTTTTTACATAATCTGGAAAAAATGTACTGAGTATGTCAAGCCTGTAAGGTCGGACTTTGTATGATTGTTATAGTTATAAAAAAAAAAAAAAAAAAAAAAGAAAACATGAAAAAAAAAGCAGTGATGCTGATTGTTAACAGCAGATTTTCATCACTAATAACTCAATCATGACTATAATAATAATGAAACACAATACAAATCCTATCAAACTGGAGCACAGAAAGGTGTTGGTTTTGGGATAAATCTGGGCCAGAATTGAAATTAATATTAATGAAGTTAATATTTGGGTCAGCTCTGTTTTATTTGTTTTGATGTTTGACATGTGGCATAGCTTTGGCATGCCTGTGGCCCAAATCTGTCAAACAGGAGCGGACCGCACAAGTGCCATCATTCCACGCCATGTGTGGGCCAGATGAGTAAAGTATGGGGAGTAAGGTGTGGGCCAGATAAGAGGCGCAAAAATTTGCTATCTGCATATAGTTTAAAAAAAAAAACAGTTATGTGGCTGTATCCTCTTGACTCTTTTGTGTATTGTCATAAAACTCGGTGTGTCTCTTAAAGAATACCTAGCATTTGGTTTTTTAGGCCCTACTTTGGTTTATGGAGTGTCCAACAACAAGTTTATGTACATACAGTTTATGTACATACAATGTGTAAAAATACTATTATGTTTTTATAGGCAGTTTTTCGTACCTTACTTCTTGACTCGACTGACTCTAAAATGATTTGGTCAATAATTCATCCATATAGGCCCTGCATACCCGCTAACCTTGTGTCATGTGGTCGGTCAGATGGTGTAGTCTGTTGTTATTGGTCAAACGCGTTCATCATTTGTTGCAAATGGAACCCCCCACCATCATTACAGGATTACGGTTTACATGTGGTTGGATGTCATGTATATTACATCCAAGATGTTCCGACCGCTAGAGATGGCGGCGGTTTTACCTAAACAGTTTGAGCCCGAGTCTGACAAGGAAGAAGACGCTAATCCTCCACAAACTCCACCACGACTGGAGCAGGATGTTTGTCAGTGGCAAGTGACAACTCTTGTCATAAAAAACCCATTGTGACAACATGCATGTTGTGCTTTTGCTCATCAATTTTTTTTTTTTTTCTTAAAATACTGTTAATACCTTAGTAATACTGTTATTTCGTCTTAACTGTGCGTTGTCATTGAACATAGAGCATTTCAGAAAGTAGATGTTATGAAAAATGATTGTAGTTTCACCCAAATATATCTATATAGCTGCACGTGCGGGAAATGTGTCAAAATGCAAAGTTAATAACAAGATAAACAAACTGTAACACGTCAGAAATAACGCTACATGTTAATGTTAGGCAAAAATCAAAAGTCACAATTACATTACATGATTATTAAACCAATCTTTGGTGAAATGACGCGCTCACAGTACAACCCTGGGGTTATAATTCTTTGGTATCATTGGAAAAATTGAGAATTGTAACAATTTTTTCCCTCAGACTTTCTTCCTTTGGTAGTTGGAATAAGACCGAATTAGTTTCACACCGTAGAACACAGGCTCTAGACGTGATGCGTGTACAGCATACAACAATGAATGATCACCAACTCACACCTTTACATCTGTTCTCTTCCACCCCTCTCATCTCTCTACATCTGAACTCAGTGCCAATCAAAGCTCCCCGATGAACTGGATTTGACAAATACTGTATCTTATATGAACAAAGAATCTTCAAAATGATTTGGTATCATTTGAAATATCTCAGTGCGATTGGTACAATGGTCTCATATTCACAGCAGTAGACCAGGTCATAACATAGGTTTGAGGCTTTAAGATATTCTGCTCACTGTTGAGGTTGTGTCTTCATGCAAATTTCCATTTGTGGCCTGAACATATCCAGGACAGAGTCCTTTACAATGTAAATTGTTGTTGTGTGGGGGAAAGGTATTTTGGTCTGGGTATTTAAGGGACGCTGGTAGAGTTGAGCCGGATACTCTGCTGAAACGAGTATCCGGTACGGATAAAGCACTTTTGCCGAGTACGAGTATTATACGAGTAATACGAGTCAATATCTGTGCTCGGATTGAATAAAAATCCTCATTGGGTAGCTGACTGTGTCTGCGTTCTGTGATAGGCTAGTCACAGCGCCCCTCCCCTACACACATACAGATGTATTGTGTTGCTGACTGTGTCTGCAGCTCTCTGTCTCTCCCTCAGTCATTCAGGTTCTTGGGTATTTTCCGTTAATGTTTAGGGTTTCTTCAGCTTCAGGTTTGTTTTTTATTTCGGTTTGTAGTACTTACTTATTAACCAGTAGAGTTTGGTAAACGTGTGGTTTGTTCAGACGTAGTGCTTGGTAGAATGCGACTCGCCTGTTTTTTTAAAACCGTCAGCTGGCTCAGTTTTTAATTAAAAGTTAAAAAAAGAAAGTTATGTTGAGAAGAAAACTCTTGTTTATTACATTTTACTTCAAAATTGCAACCGCATGAGTTGTATTCATTGTTGCAAAACTTGTTCTGTATATAGTTTGTTTGTCATTGTGATCAAAACCATTGATCTGAAGCTCAATGCTGATGCTGTCATGTAAATAGTTTTCTAATCAGCAATAAATATAACAATTTCTGTTCAACCCATATCAATTGCATGCTTAAAATAACATACCGCTTAAAGCCCCGCCCATCTCAAGACAACCCGACCCAATTTCCGGGTTAAATCCCGGCCACTTCCTGGTTAGGCCCCGCCCTGTCCGAGTGTGTACAGATACGGATACAGATAATTCATGTGGTTTACAGATACAGATACAGATAATGCTGTACTCTCTCATCCCTAGAAGCTGGCAAAATGTTCTGGGGAATTCTTACTATGACGAACCCCATGGTGCTGTGTGTGAGCCTTCAGAAACACAGCACTGTGTTTTTTCCAATCACATCTGCTTCTATTGTCAGGTATGCGTCTTAGACTTGTAGACTAATCTTTGATGATTTGATGTTTTGTCTTCGTACTCTCTGAATTGAATTGTAATTGGCAAGAAACATTTACCTGAATAATAAATTGTCATGTTTGAATTGTTCCGCATTATTCTGAGTTTATAGACACTTTCTTATGTTATGCATTCAGTATAAGAATTATATTTTATCCTGTTACATCCTTGTTACCGCAAATCCCCGCTCAGGTTAGTAACGGACTAGAATCCTGTCTAGGTGGCAAAGACACACCAGCTGAGAATTTTAGAGCTCCGGCTAACAACTTGGCATTAGTTTAAGTGTACTTAGATCTTAGAGGCTGTTAATGAGAATTTCTGTTTAGAACAACACAAGGGTTGTCTGACCAATCTAAATGGGGTAAGTCTCAGACTCTGATTACAGTTATATTATTCAAGTTAAGAGTACATGGGAAACCATGGCATGATTATATAAAGCTGCCATTAGAGAAGGTAAGATTGGTCTATCTATCGCTGTGGAGTGGTCATGACCTCTGGCTGAAAATAATTGTTGCTTGTGATTAGATGTTAATAATCTAGGCTGACCAAAAAGTTGCGTTTAGCAGTGAGTTGCAGGGGGCAGCCACCTTAATGTTACTGGTCTCTTACCTCTGGCAATGACCAAGACTGGGGAGTTTGTGACCGTGAGATCCGCGTATAAACGGCAGGCGCGAGACTCTAAGCGACATGAGAATCGGATGAGTGAATATAGTTTAGAGTAAAGCGGGATAATCAAACACTGACCCAAATTGCAGGATTATTATCACACATAATAATAAAATACAAATAATATAATTCAACGAGGTTTCTTTATATCTTTTTGAGTCAGATAAATTACGCAATGTTAAAATAACGTTAACTGTAACAACCCAGAGCGCTGGGAAGACAGAACGCGCGAATGCCTTCGCCATGCCACTTGGACTCCGCCATTGGGCCAGTGGGTGGTTGGTGGTTCTTCTTTTCTCACATTTTTACTATTCCACGTCTCGTTTGTGTGAGTCGACTACCATTTTAACAAGCAAATAACTTTGTTACTTATTCACCTTCGCACTTTCAACTTGGCACACACCTTACTTTCAAACACGGCAACAGAACAGACTGCATGAAATGTCATTTTCATGATCTCAAGCTACGTACTCTTTAAATGACACATCTGCTCTGCCTCATTAATATTTGTTGACAGCGGGGAAAAAAGTAATATAATTTTTTTTTGTGTTCTGAGGTCTTTCCGTCTGTTTTTTAAAGTTGTTTTTCAAAATCTGATTATCTGACATGTACAAATTATTTCCCTTTGGGGCATTTGTGTTTCTTTACCCTGTAAAGTTGCAGCTATATTTAGAGTCATAGTTATTGTCGTAATGTCAACGTCCTTGCTCCTGGAGATTCACTTTCCTGCAGAGTTGAGTTTCAACATTAATCAGTTGTTTGTCACAGGACAGTACATCTCCAGGAGCAGGATTGAGCACACTTGCATTACAGAATTGATTTTAAATTTAAGTTTTTCCTTTCGCTTTATTTCAAGCATTTGCAAAAGATGATGTGAGATGTGTTATTTTATGTGTAACATTTGATGTGGCACAGTTTATTTTGCCGTTCAAAAAATCTCTCGACAAAGAAGGTCCATTTGTCAAAGAGTTAACTTTATTTGTTCGAATCAAACAAAGTGAGATGTTCCCCAGAGCATCTGAAAATCCAGTGCCTTCCAGATAACCGTTATAGCAAAACTTCTGAGAGGGGTACTCCTCAAAAACCAATCAGGTAAATTCAGGTTATCTCTTATTTTCGTCACTCAATGCTTTTGATCTGCCAAGTTTATTTCGTAGTCACCGAGATACGTATCTAACGGTGGTTTGCCTTTTTTTTTTCTTATTTTCAAAACATATTTATATTCAGTTTGCTAAATTTTTATACGTATCAAGTCATCAAAAACTGCTGAATCATGTCCAATAAACAGTGGAAATGTACCCAAGGTTACGAGAGAACAACACGTCACAAACTTTCAGTTCTCTGGTTTTTAGGCCTCAGAAACATCACTGGATTTTACATTGGTACAAGTGCTCTAAACATGCTTATATGTGAATAATCATTGAACAGATATACCGATTATAACATCAAATCATTAAATCATCATCACAAACTAATTCGTATGCAATTAAATGTGTTCTCGGATGTTTCCACTGATACACATATGTCAACTTACATTCCTACTGATCCTATGAATACTTTTTAGGTATAAATGAATGAATAGAAGGAAATCTTTGTGAATTTTTTAATAAATCCTCACTCAGCACCTCAAGGTTATCATGACCTGTTTGAAGATTGTAGTGATAGTAACGGGGCGGAACATGCCCAAATTTGGTCTTCAGGTATAATTGGTGCCAGAACAATTCTTCTCGATACTATTTAGTTATTTCTTGTCCGCCACAATAACATAATGGTCATCATGACCTGCTTCCCTTTGCAAAACTCAAAGTAGATTGTTGTCATAGTGAAGGGCCGGAACATGCCCAAATTTGGTCCTAAGGTATTTGACTGGGGCCAGGACATATCTTCTTAATACTGTTTAGTAATTTCTCAGGGACATAATAACTGTTCTGTGCTGAAGACCATGTGCCAAGTGCATGTAAAATTTATCTAAATAGGTATTTCTCAGGTATATAATAACTGTGGTGAAGGCCAGTGCCCAGTGTATGTAAAATATATCTAAATATGTCTCGTTGGTGCCCAAAATCACTCAGACATTACACAATACATGCAGGTGACATTCATAACTTTTCTCCTTCAGCAGGGTTCTGTCTGTTGATGCAGAGCATCTCATGTCAGTATGTTCTCATCCAGGAGAGAATGAGCTGGGATGAAGCACAAGCTTACTGCAGACATTATCACTTTGACCTGACCACTGTTCAAAGCAATAAAGACTGGATAAATATACAGAGAGATGTTCAACCTGCATTGACTTCAGTCGCCTGGATTGGACTGTACAATAACATTACCAGCTGGCGGTGGTCTTATCGAGATGAGATGATCACATTTGTAAATTGGCACCCTGCAGAGCCAAACAACTAAGCTGGAATACAGGAGTATGGTGCAATGGTGTATGGTGTACAAATGGAATGATCGAGAGTACTATGCTGTATATCCTTTCTTTTGCTACAATTGTAAGAAAAATCTACACAACTCTGTGTTGTAACCATCATAAAGGTCTTGACTTTTATTCATTATTATTCAGCCATACACACATCTGAAACAAGAGAATCGAAACAAAAAAGTACGTTCCCCTTCTGTCGGTCACTTGGAAATTATGTCAATGACAACATTAAGGGTCTGTTCTTGGCAGAATCAAATACTCAAATTACTGTAATTGAGTAGTTTTTTTTCAGGAATTGTACTTTTTAAAGAAGTTTAAAAACAGTGTTCTTTTACTTAAGTACATTTTTTGTTCTGTATCGGTGCTATTTTTTCTCAGATTCTGGTCGCTACCTTTTATGTTTAATTATCATGTTATTGGCTAAGGAGAATAATCAATCCCGTTACGTGACCCCGTCCACTCAAATCAGGCATAGAAAACTTGCGTCACACAGATTTCAAGACGTCTGCCGTCAATTTAGTTGAATCATGAATTAGCATAATTGGCCAAATGTAGTATCTATATAGTTATGGTTTATAGTTATCTATATGTAACATGAATGTCTTTTGTCAGTGACCTGCCTTTTCATGATGAACTGCACTTGCTACAACATTTTTATAATGACAACTAACAATTTATACTTGTGCTCCTACTGTTTGCCCTGTGCCACCAAACCTCTCTAGCTCCAGTGCTACGTGCAAAAAAAGGCTGCATAATTGTAACCTTCCTTGTTTTATCGTCGCATCGAAGCCTCTGAATCGTACTTGGATCGCATCGTGTCGCCCCTATAGAGTTTCCTATCTTTACTGATGGCCGTAATTCAAATCAGACCGTCTTCCGTCTCTGGAATGGATGTATACTCAGTCTAAAAGGTAAGGTTTTGGTTTCGGCTATACTACTAGGTACTCAACTATACTGACTGGGATAAATAGAATTGCATGACTAAAAATAAACTAAAATACATTTTCCTTGACTAAAACTTCTTAAATCTCATCAGTTTTCCTCAAATAAAACTAAACGAAAATAGTCATGGACATGAGCCGACTTAAGTAGACTACAAAGCGTATGAATGTGACTAAAACAAATAAAAAAATAAAATGACAGCTTGACAGAAAGACTAGACTAAAACTAAGCTAGATTAGGGCTAGAACCAAACACTGCTAGACAACACCCACCAGTAGCTAAATTGACGAGCACTGCGCTACAACATTTCAATCAGTTGGATCTGGATTTTGACAGAATTGTTGATTCTAACACTTTGATTCTTTAGGTTTTCAACCATTTTAGATTGTTGTTTGGTGATGAGTTTGAAAGCTTTAATCCACACGTAAAATATTATTTTTATAAACTGAGTTCATCCCTTCTTTGTTAAAATTAACCCTGCTATGAAGCGCTTTCGAGAGCATGTCAAACCAACAGGTGGCGATATCCCTAAGCACAAAAATTTGTTGGCCAATTAGAAGCCCCAAATCTGACGCCAAGCAAAGGAGGTGGTTTTAAAAAGTTACATTGAGTTACAATTGTATTCGACCACCATCAGCAATCAATTCTCTGCACCACAGTCTCTTGACCACGCCCGATCCCCAGACATATGCTTGCTCCCCTCGTTCTCTCTCCTATCTGAAGAGGACGTTTCCAAGGTCATTTCTTCTAACCACCCGACTACCTGCCCCCTAGATCCCATCCTCACTCATCTCCTCCAGGCCATTTCCCCATCGGTTGTTCCCTCCCTGACCCACATTATCAACTTGTCTCTCAACACTGGTACATTTCCTACACTCTTCAAAGAGGCCTGTATTGCCCAACTACTAAAAAAGCCTTCTCTTAATCCTGCACTGTAAGAAAACTACAGACCGGTGTCCTACTCCCCTTCCTTGCGAAAACTCTACAATGTGTTTTATGTAACCAGCTCTCGTCATTCCTCACCCAGAACAACCTCCTAGACAGCAACAAGTCTGGTTTCAAGAGCAGTCATTCCACTGAAAATGCGCTGCTCTCTGTCATTGAAGCCCTGAGACTGGAAATAGCCTCCTCTAACTCATCTGTTCTCCTCCTACTGGATCTATCTGCCGCCTTTGACACCGTTAACCATCACATCCTCCTGTCCACCCTCAAGGCTATGGGGGCCTCCGGAATGGTGCTACAATGGGTTCAGGTCTAAACTATCATGTAGGTACTTTAGAGTGGCTTGGATAGGTGAGGTGTTGTTGTCCCGACATCCCGACACTGGTGTGCTTCAGGGCTCAGTGCTTGATCCATTGCTTTTCTCTCTATATGTAACATCTGTAGGCTCTGTCATTTGGAAACATGGCTTTTCCCTTACTGCTATGCGTATGATACATAACTCTACCTGTCTTTTCGCCCAGACGATCCAACTGTCGCCCAGACGATCCAACTGTTTCTGCATGCATCTCAGCTTGCCTATCCGATATCTCCATCTGGATAAACGGCAACTGGACCTTTCAAAATCAGAACTGCTTGTAATCCCGGCCGATACAAAGACTTATCACAACCTCTCCAGCAACTTCTTCTACTATTGGTAACTATTGGTAATGCTATGCGGAACCAAATACAGTATTAGGGCTCTAATACTCTCATGTTCTATAGGGGCATTTTGCCCTTTTGACCTTTGATTGCCTGGCCAAAATTTTTATTTGAAGGTCCTTTGTTTTTAAGTTTCTTATCGTAGCATCTGCCTTTATATTGACTTCATTGTTTTTTTTTTTTGTCCTGTTAATGTTATATTAGGTTGATCAGAGTTCTAAATAGCAATATTGCTTGCATGTTTTAAGAGAAGCACTCACCCTTGTCAAATTTTGTTTGGTGCTTATTTTTTTCTCATTCTAATGTGTTATACATTATTAGTCTAATGCTTTTGGATTTTCTGTCATCAATGGAGTATAAGCCTCAAATGCAGTTTTAGCAAAAATTTCCCCATGCAGGCCAAGGTAAAGGTCTAAAGCAACTGCTGTTGAGCAGAATAAACTGGTCATACAAATTTGATTAAAGTGTTTAGAATAACACTCACCTGTGTACTTTTGAGTTTTTTTTTACTGCAGTATAGTAAAAATAAAATAATTTGTATGTCATAATTGGCTTAGCTTAATTAATATTTAATGAGTAATAAGTAAATAACCAGATTTTTACAGTGTGTCAGTATTGCAGAGAGCTTACACAACAACCCTTTCCAGTACACAATATAAATTGTTTGTGACTATTACAATTGAACAGCCCAGACATCGAGATAACTGATTGTACTTTTACTTAAAAAAAATACTTTAAAGTAAATTTAAAAGTATGTACTTATGACTTTTACTTAAGTAAGATGTTGATGTAGTAATTATACTTTTACTTAAGTATATATTTTGCAGGGTAGTTGTACTTTTACTTAAGTACTAAACTTAAGTACTTCCTCCACCACTGCCTATGTGCTGTTTCTAGCCTCAGACCGTGCATTGAATGTGTTCAGCTCAAGAATGACCCATGTCACAGGGTTTTTCATAATTATGTTTCCCCATGTGGTCTGTGATTAAGTGTCAATCGTTCTTCATGCATTCAACATCCAATGATTTTTTCTGATGATATTATCAGTGGACATATTGATATAATCTGTGACAGAGTTAATGTGTTCATTAATGTGTGTGTCTGCTGCATCATGGGTAATCTGTGGAGATGACCTCACTTATGTTCTGCTTTTGTTTGCATGCAGATAGAAGAAGAATTGAGAAGTGAACATCTCTGCTTGTGTGAATGAATTTGGAGAAAACCATTCTCAAGTTAACCCTGTTAAAATCTCTGACAACAAAAGTCATCACTGATCCCTGTGTCCAATTATTTTAAAACAAAATAAGTATCTTACAAATATTACCAAAGTACAGAATGGGTTGTAGGCCGTTATTGTGTCATGACTCAGTCGATGAGAAAAGAGGAAATGAGAAACACAGGAAGAGTTACAAATTTTGTTATGAAGAAATATAAGTAGATGATGAGAAGAGACTCAGTAAGAGAAACACAACATGACTGAGAAGAGTGATATATGTCTGCTGGGACTGATCCTTCTCTCTTCACTATTCACAGGTAAACTATACAACACATTTATTTCATCAGATTTCATTTCATTACTCTCACTGACATTCTGACAAACATGTTCAGTTTCATCTCATGTCACATTTATCATAGAGTTCATGTGTCTTATTCTCACATTTAAAAGTCTGATGTCAAGAGTCAATGATAGAGGAACTAGATCACATGATTTACTGTCAAATCTTCTGATTTATATGATGTAAAAAATTTCAAAATTCATCTGTCAATAAAGCAATAAGCCCCAAGAAGCAGTGGGTTACAGTGTATTTTATAACAGCTAAGGGCGTTGTGGCACAACACAAAGTTGAGTAAAATACACTGTAATCCACTGCTCTGCGGGGTTCTTCCATATGCTTAGCAAGGATTCATAAAATAAAGTAAATAAAATGATATTTAGGTTATGTTGTGCAGTCAGCTATTATAAATCGGGGTATTTTATAACGGCTTACATCTCCTCTCAGCCAATCAGAATCAAGGACCAGAACTGACTGTTTTATAATAAGAGATAAATATTGAACAGTTTGAATATATTGTGATGTATTAATATGAATGATGTCATCTGCTGTTTCAGGTGTGAGTGGAGCAGAAGACTCTCATGTGTTCATCAGTTCTGGTGAAAGTGTGTCTCTGTCCTGTAATGATGCTCTTCATCAATGCTCCTCAACTACATGGATGCACAGTAAATATACAACATCAGCTACAGTAGAAGTGTTTACTGGAGGAATAAAGAAGAATAACACAGAGAGATCTGAGAGACTGAGTCTGACATCTGACTGCTCTCTCAACATCTATAAAACAACACAACATGATGGTGGACGATACATCTGCACACAATTTGTGAATGGACATCATCATGGAAATGATTCACTTGTTGATCTACATGTTCTTCATGGTCAGTGTTTCTCTTCATTTATATAAACACATGTTTAACTTCAGATCACAGTTCTCTTTATCTCTTGTGTTTTCACTGAAACTCATGAGTACTGAGAGTGTGTTGTGTGATTTGTGTTTCAGTGTCTTCATCATCATCATCATCATCATCATCACAGACTGAGATAAGAGCAAACACAACTGTCACTCTCTCCTGTCAGCTGTTTACATTTGACTGTGATCATGAGTTCAGTTATGATGGATATCAGCTGGTGTGGATGAATCAGACTGATGTTGATCTACAGACAGACTCCAGATATCAGATTAGATCAGATAAACTCTGTCTCATCTCTCTGACTACAACACTCGTGAATGAAGATGACAACACACAGTTGAGATGTGTGTTCAAACACAAGAATGACATCAAGACCTCAGTCACATATACTGTCAGATTTACAGGTAAGACATCACTCTGACAGGAGTGTCCTGAACTCAAAGTGACTTCAGTCATTAAACTCTGTACTGATGATGAAGAAATGACATAAACATGAAATATGATTGTGATGTTCTACAGTATGATGTCTCTGAACATTCATCATCTTCTACAGATTCAAACAAGATTCTAGTGACCACCACAAACCCTGAGAGATTCTCAACTCTTAACACACCAGAAACTACACAACAACAAGGTACATTATCGCCGTCTGTGTGTTTGTGTTTCCAAATTATGACTCATCTTAACTAAACTATGTTTTTTACAGCATCATCTACAACATCAATAATAATAAGAGGTATGAAGTGTTGATTGTGATCCATGTGTCCTGTTACATAAGTACATGAGTGAAACTCTCACTGAACTCATCTTGTGTTTGTTTCTCATGTGTAGTGTTTGAGAGTTTGATGATTTAATGGTGTTCTTGTGTCTTCTAGTGATTCTAGTGATTGTTGAGGTGTCAGTGTTTGCTGCTCCTACTGTCATTCTTCTTCAGATCATCTGTGCAGGAAGAGCGCGTGAGTTTTCATCATCATCATCATCATCATCATTCACATTCACCTGAAACAATCCAGAAAACAAACAGCAGAACTTCATCACTTTTATTGACTTTTATCTTCTCAGAAAACAGAAGAAGGAGTCAGAACGCTCATCCAGAAGACACAGTGATGTCAGCAGTTTAGGAATAAAATCTCAAGGGCACCTCAGTCTTTACCCGCAGGCCCTAAGAATTGAACCGGCAACCTTCTGGTCACAAGTGCGACTCTCTTACCATTAAACCACAACTGTCTATAATATCTTCTTTTCTCTATTAATATGATAGTTCATCCCCAAATTAAACATCTGTCTTCATTTACTCATCTTCAAAAAGCTCTAAACCCGTATTTTTTTCCTTTACTCACACAAGAAGATATTTTGAAGAATGTGGGGAAGTAAACAGTTCTGGGTCACCATTGACTATAGTAATCTTTTGTTTGGTTAAACACATTCTACTAAATTCTTTCTTTGTGTTCAGCAGAACAAAGTATTTTACACAGATTTGAAACATCTTGAGTAAATGATGACAGAATGTTCCTTCTTTCATGAACTATTACTTTAAATATGCCAACAGAGTCTGACGGTTTGTGTAACTGCTTGTGTGTTACTGTATTTGTGTAACGTAGTTATATTGTGTGTTGATTTATATCTGTTATTTCTGGCTGAAACATGTTTTGATTTTGCATTATAGCTGAATAAAATGTCTGATAATGATCTCTGTCACAGACTCAGATGCTCTGTTAGCCACGCCCCCAGCACCAGACCTCACCGCACACTTCAACATACTATGATGACACACAAACTGTTCCTCATTCACTCATTTCCAGACTCAATAGCTGTGTCCCAATTCAAAGTAAACAGTGCACAGTAAACACGTCTCTGTAAACTCTTATGGGGATTTATTAACTTTGTGGAGACTTCCAGAAAGCCTACAAACTTATATTAAAGACAAACCATGTGGAAAGAATATTTAACACAGAAGATAAATAAATACACAAATACTTTAAGAGAACAGATGTAAATAAACAACAGAATTACACTTTATTGTGTTTCCAAAATACATCTCAACGCACGCTTCATTGATTTAACCTGGAGTAGATGCAGACACATGTTGAATGAGCACTTTACAGCAATAACAACAGCTTTAAACAACGCTTCAAGTGCAGAAATACATAAGAAACTTCATTTACACGCAGCTCATCGGAAGAGAAAAAGTCAGAGACTCAGAAGTGTCTGTCTGCTCCCGCTCAGTGTTTGAGCTGCCCATCAGATCCACCAATGATAAATAAACAACAATAATACATACAACTATTTATTATTACACATAGGATGAGATGTATACCGTATTTATCAATCATGGAGGCATATTAAACATTTGATATTGTATTGTAGTTTTGTATTTTCTGTTGTTTCACATCACGTACCACAGGGGTCTCTTCAATTACCATTAGTTGTATGAGAACCACAGTTTGTGGTTCTCATACAAAAACCGACATTTCATAATGAACAATCGTTGGTCTGATGAATCTTTTGAGACTAATCATTTTGTCAAAGGTCAGTCAGAGTTTCATAACTATACACAGTCTGGCTGTATGTGTTTATTAGTTAAACGTAGTTTTTGAGCACTGACTGTGTACTTCTGACTGTGTACAGCAGGGGTCTTCAACTACTTTTCTTTGAGGACCAGATTCCTAAAGTATAAATAGGATGCGGGCCAGTTTCCATTTCATAATTTCTTTTCTTTTGTATTTCTGTTATTTATTTCATTTGTTCCATTTACACTGGTTTTGTTGCTTTAACTTACAGGTCAGATATTAAAGTATGCACACAAATATTGCACCCAGTATATACCTTTTCATGATATTTAATCAAAGGGATAGTGTCTTCATTTACTGAATGAAATTGCTGTAAATTTCCTCAGCCCCAGTCCCCCGATACTTCCAAGATATGTGTGGAATTGTTTTTTTCAAGAAGATATGTATGAAGATATTGAATTAATGAAAGTTAATGAAATTAAAATATGCTCATAAATTCAGCACAAAAAAAATTGTGCTGTACCCATAAATAGTCAATGCAAAGCACCTCATGAATGCTTATTTGTATTTAATAAGTCTGGCATCCAATCCCCTTGTTAAGTCTTATGTCACGCACCATTATGGACGTGTAATGTTTCTGGTTCAACCGCTATCAGATGTCATAGAAAAATAAAATAAAATAATGTAAACCCTGATATCATCCTTT
Organism: Triplophysa dalaica; assembly: GCF_015846415.1. NCBI lineage: Eukaryota > Metazoa > Chordata > Actinopteri > Cypriniformes > Nemacheilidae > Triplophysa > Triplophysa dalaica. The sequence goes on along the minus strand of NC_079546.1, from coordinate 22,495,796 downwards.
ATCTTCGTAATAAAATCACAAAAGGCCACACATGAGATTCATTGAGATTTCCAAATTAATAAATGTTATAATCATTATAATAATTATATTAAAGGCAAAGAAGGTCTCTGCAACATTTACATGTTTACAGCATTCAGACTGATCGTGAACACCTCATTAAAATCACATCATTAATTTACGTTTCCTTCATCTGATATCAAATTTAAAGACATAATTGTTAAAGACGAATGTTTCGTCATTCAAGTTTTGTTATGAACTTAGTTAGAACCGATTAAGAGGACATTTAGAGAAACGTTTGTGCGAGAGTTTATTGTGTGTATTTCCAAACTTTGACATTTGATGATTATGCACAGTAAGGAAAATATATTTAGCTTTTTTATTTACAATTTGTATAATTTATTGCATTTCTGTCAATAGATCCTCCATAAAACCCAATATTGTTCCGTTTATATTTCCGTTTTCAAGAAAACGATTTATTGTTTCTTACAACAAATGGCACTGATTTAAATGACAAACAAATAAAAAAAATTACACATGGTATTGTCAATCAACCTCTGTTGTAAAGTTGTTTTATTTATGTATATTTTTTGTTGGCACAATATTGTGAACCCTCATAAATTCAAAAATGTAACATTCAGATACAAAGGTTTACACATTGTTCACACATACCTGAGAACAGAAGCACTAGAATGATTTTTTTCCAATACTGATGGCTTTACAGAAGCTGAAATGATGAAAATATCTCAGTGAATCATAACAAACACATTAAAATGAATAAAGTGATTCAAAGTGAAGAAACTCTTTTGTATTATATGATGAAAACACAAGTTTACCTGTGTGACCGGGCCAGAGGGGAGGTTATTAGTTCAATCCTTCATAGAACCTCACGCTACTACAATTTCCTCACAATATTTCTCACAATAATATAACATACAAATAATCATTTAAACAGTCACCACTTCACACATACCACACATTGACCCACTAGACAAACATGTCAAGGACAAAAGGAACTCGAGCATAAAAACCCCAGAAAAATAATAAATATACAAAATAATAAACAAAAACGAAAGAATCTCAATCAATTATCAGTAACTTCAAACCAACCTTCCACAAAGTGAAACATAAACGAAAAAAATGATTCATAACTGAAAACCCTCCCAACAAGTTATATCTACGAACACGATAGAAGATGGAAAACCAGAGGAAATTGAGTCTGTAGTAATCATATGCGATATAATAACCGCAAATAATATATAAATAAAAAACGAGCAAACTATATATTCCAAATAAAAAAAATACAATTTTAAAAACAACACAATATAATCCACATTCACACAAAAAAACAAATTAATACCCGTAACTACACAAGTAACCGTCCACACTCACAGAGAAAGAAACACATTTGTGTTAAAGCCTCCTCAGAGGACTCTTACGTTGAAATCGTTGCTATGGTAACAGTTCGGCTTTATCCGGTAGTCAGTGTTGCTGTAGCGGATCTATTGTACTGCGGCAGTCGGCTGGGGCAGAAGTTTAAAGTTCATATTTAAGTTTATATTTTGACTATCTGATGGTTTTGCACAAGTGTTTATTCTGATGGTATTAGTCATTGAAGAAGAAGAAGTCAATTTATTATTATGTCTTCTTGGTGATGTTATATTATTTACTTTCGGTTTCGCATGGTCATGTGCTGATCGGTTTATATATATTTCTCTCTTTCGGGAATATTATTGAAACTGTTATTAATTCAGTTCATTATACAGATGTTTACAGTGAATAATATTGATATTAAAGATAAATACTGTAATGGTTGCGTTGTGTTATATTCTGTTCATTATGTATAACTCACATGTTATTTATGATAAATGTGAAACTACAGCTTCAGTCCATTAAACTGTAAGATATTGTTACTCAGATAATCTTTAGATAACTCCTGATAATAAAACTGAGCACATAACATTATCATTGATTAAATGTGGACACATTATTAAGACCCAGTTAGTTTATTCATTATCTATTGCACTTTTATTCATAGACTAAATGGAGACCTCTGCCTGTGAGGATACAGTTTGATTGTTGATATCTCTGACATTCATCTGACTTTAATACACCACATAACACCCACAAACCTGTCTCTTCATTATTTGTGCTCTGACCGGCACCCAGTGGGGTTTACTCAATTTCATGACATCAAATCCTAACCTCTATAACAACATTTCTCCACACACACACACACAGACACATAAACACACACACTTGTTGAGCTGTCAAAACAACAGCATGTGCTCACCAGAGACAGCAGAGGATAGAAACAGGTGATCAGACCCAGAACCTGACACAAAGAACCTACGCTTATGTTAAGCATTATCTTGACAAAAGAAAAAATCAATAACAGGGTTTCATTCATAATGAGCAATTGTGTTTTAGAGAAAAACATTTATTTCATGAAGAGCTACTTTCTCAACAAACAAAAGCCAGAATGCAGTTTAATGTAATTTTTACTGTAAATACAATTAATGTTTTGAGGATTTTTTTATTGAGCACTGATGATACAAGATATGTACCTAGATATAATATTCTCAATAGAACTTTGTTCCAATGCTCACATCATTATTTTCAATGAATAATTAACCCCCAAAACACAGGACACCCATCCAAAAAGTAGAAAAGATAATAATAGTTACAATAACAACAGTAATACTAAAAAATATAATAATACAATATATACTGTAAATATATATATATATATATATATATATATATATATATATCTATCTATATATATAATAAAATAAAGAAGAAACATAGGCTCACCATTGTTGAAGTTGTTTTCTACAAACTATAGTTTTCCTGAATGAACATCTCAACTGTAAATGCTAGATGGCTGTTAAGTGGGCACAGTCTTAAGTTTACCTAAGTATTTCAACACTGGGTCCCACACAGAAAAGAATTTGTCCCTGGACCCTGTGAGAGTGTATTTTATTTTCTCTAACTGTATGAACTGCATTAGGTCATTAAACCCTTTAGACACACTTGGTGGATTTTTAGATTTCCAATGTGCAAGCAGTGTTGTAAAAGCAATGATGTTTTTTATCTTTTCCTTATTGTAGTATATCTTCCGTCCTCTTGTGTATCTGCCTAATTATAATTTGCAGTATATGTTTAATATTTCTTCCTTTTATTTTTTAATCATATGACAATTAACCTAACACTTCAATGTCAGGTCGCATCATAAAAACATTTAAAACTATTAAATCGATTAATGGTGAATGGCCAATATATAACAACACTCTCTATAGTGAGTGAAAACTCATTCTCTTAGTTTTTCAACCATATAAGTTTAAGGAAACCTAAAGGTAAAACCAAAGACTGATTCACTTAATGGTAACTAAACAACAACTATTAACATCCCAACTTGTGTTAATTGTTAATAAAAAGCTTTGTGAACGTACAACAGAAATAAAGTAAGGGTACAAAGGTGTTTTGCAGGAAAAAAAAAAAAAAACATTTGTTCTGTAATATCTACAGACTTTCACTGTTTATTTCTCAGACAGTTTATAGAGCTCACGTCACTTCAGTTCAAAGTGTTCAGACGTCATTTCTGTTGAAAGTAAATGTTTGGCACCCTGTGCTGCCAATGCAGTTCACAATTTTCTACATTGACATCTCTGTAGAATGAAACTGTAAATAACTTTCACATATACTGTGAAAAAACTGTAAAGACTTTCCCACAATTCCCTGTTTAACTCTGCACAACATGTCATATTTCAATGTACAGTAATCACTTAGTATCTACATGTAACCGGCAGAGTAGTCACTGTCTGATAGAAGTTTGTCCCTCGGCAGTTATGGTAGCCCTCTGACGTCACCCAGCTCGCTGTGAGGGGCTAAACAGCTCATTTGCGGCTAGGCTGGTTTCTATAAAACCTTCTTTACTTTTGGTCTTAGAGAGATTCACTGGTTCTTACGGTTGTGGTATGCGGTTCTCCTGTGCAACAAAGGTGTTTAACTGATTGCCAGACGCTTCCGGGTAGTCGTGTTGTGTATTGCTGAGGGTCTTGGGCAAAGCAATCGCCGGATAGCTGTACCACAAATCAGACGTAACATCAAGGTAAATGTCGGTTGTTTATTGTTACGAGTAAAACCAGTGGGGAGGACTAATAGCTTTGAAGACGTGTAAAATAAGTTTTATTGTGTTGTCCTGACGTAATGCATGGCTGTGTGTTATTGTCAATTAATAATATAACTGTTTTTCCACGGTGTCATTTCATATGTCAACATTTAGGTAAAAGAAAAGTTTTTTTATGAAATGTTTGGACACTATGTGACTATGTATGTGTATATTAAGCACTAATTTGAATGATTTTGTCTGCAGGCAGATTGCTCCTGCTGCTTTGCCTAAATTAAGTTTTCTATAGATATACATTTTCTTTTCTTTATTATGGTTAATTTACTGTGGTATTGGCTGTTCACGTAGTGTACAATTTTGCTATTCTTATTGATAATAACTTTATTTAGTTATTATCAATAACTTATAATGAGAATTAGAGTAGCTGCTCACAAGGGAGGTTCCTGGTTCGGTTCTTACGCCTTGCTCCACACGTTGTAGTGGTAACTACACTTCACAATATTGATTGAATTATTAGCTTGTATTGGTTGTGCCGGTGTGTGTGTGTGCGTGCATGCATGCGATTGTGGGCCCTAGAGTCCAGAGCATGGGTGGTGAATGTCACGCGTATCCCGGACAGGTAACTTGCCTTGATAGTGGGTCAGTATTTCTTGGTTACTTTGTTAATTGTATTGTCCCTTGAACAGCCAATGCCAGGTCAGTTCTCTCTTTAGCCTAATCATTGTTGTTTTGTACCTATTGCACCTCTAGTGTGATGGCACCACTCTCTTAAATCATGTTAATGTATAATAAAGTATTGTTTTTCTATTGAAAGCACATCTCTGTCTGGTTCATCTTTGGTGCATTTCTATGAACCTGCTTGCCTTAGATGATGTTTTAAGCAGTTGAGGTGAAGAGTATATCCTGGTGTGATAGGCACCAGGTGGCGTAGTCAAGAACCATTTAACCTAGGTCTGGTCAAAGTTTCATAAGGTCACATACAGATATTTGTTTTAGCAGTTGTGTACATTTTAATGTTTTTTAACATTATAAGTTGTTAAGATAATGCTAATACGCGTAACATCTGTTACCCTGATGGTGTTTTGTATTTGTATATATGACACAGAGCACCATCTTGATAAATTGAGAAAATGCTTTATGGTCATCTTTTGATGATTTTCGAGTTTTTATGTGAATGTCCAGGTAAACACCATATGGTTACTTCGTACATAATAAACCATTTTAGAATAATGTTGATCGTTATATAAACAACTCAATCTACAACATACTCGTTTAAAAGCAATACAACACACACAGAAAGGTTTGTACCATTGTGTTTTAATATTACCATTTTATAAATAAATAAATAAATCATTAATTGTATGATTAAACTGACAATTAATTTCATTCTACAGTGAAAACATGTTACGTTATTGTATGTTAGACACACATTTTCTTATGTACACAGTTTAAAGACGAGTTCAGGGTTTAATGTTATTTCTGTTTCATATCATGTGCTGCCATGCTTTTCACCTTTTCTATGTAAGATTTTTATTGTGTATGTTATGTGTGTATAATGTGGCTTTTCTGATATTAATATCTCAGAATGGCATACACGTTGTTTGATTATATTTGACAGATGTCTAATTAAGTACATTTTCCTTGAATGTTAACTTTAGCATGTTTCCCTGTGAAAACCTTTCCATTACGTTGCCGTCTCCAAATCAATCTTGTGTCCTTCTCTATTCCATGATCCTTCAGTTTCTGATTTATCTGATGAAATAAATATTGTGCGTCAAAGTGTATCTTATTCATGACATTATGTATTAATTTGTCTATTTCTTTATTCATTTTTTCTGAATAAACTATCTGACTGTTTTGCAATAATGCAATATTTTAGCATTATTTATAAATAAAATGTAATTGAACAAAAGTTTTATAATGATTACATTGTAACATAAGCCAACAGTGTGCATGTGCCCCTGAGCAAAGAAATGTCCAAAAGACATCATTTCTACATCTTTGACGACATTGAAAAGACGTCTCTTTATGGACAAAAAGTGAAAGGTGTTTGAGATTGACGTCCTGCCGACCTCTATACAAAGTAAAAACTGGTTCAAATCTTGAGTTTATTGGACTTATTTTAGTTTTCACAAGGAAATAAATTAAGTGAGATTCTAAAATGAATTGAGGTGCATGAATGCAGTAAGATAGCAAGCAACCATTGAATACATGTTAAAAATTGATGATTTATAGGTTTTGTACCCAAAATAAACCCTATTATTATGATAAATGTTTGCCTTAGTTTAAGATTTCTTGTGTTGATTATCACTATTGTTGAGTTAAATAAACTGGTTCTTGATGTCTAATTGATTCAATAGCTTAACTGCTTCCTGGAAGTTATGCAGTAGTGAATCAAAAAGGTTCATCAGTTGTACATTTTTATCCTCCATTTCAAATGTTGACTACTATAAATTTTGTTGGACTGCTTAAATTTCTTGAAACTATGTTGAAACACAGTGTTCTCTCATATTAATAACACAACAAACTTGATGTTATTTAATTATCTTCACACTATCTTTTTCTGATCTTACTGCATCTTGACAAATCAACAGTTTTTAACATTGATTCAATGGTTGCTTGCTGTCAGGGACGCAGCCGTAATTTGCCAAATTAAATCTGACATTCAAATGTTATTTAGGCAGCAAATCAATCTGTTATGTTATAGTTTAACACTCACCGACTGTAAAATGTTCTCCATCACTGTAGGATCAGCTACATTCTGACTTGATTTCAGTCCCAATCTCACAATCTGTTTCTTTGGAGCTGTTGAAACACATAATAACTTGTGAGGTTTGGCTGCTGAAATTATGAGGAAAACCATAATAAAGTGTTAGAAAATGTTCATTTCTCAGTGAACTGTAACTTTACTGAAACATTGTTTTTCAATACATCAGTAAAGAAGATTTGTTCAAATGCAAATCCTCAAGAGTTCACAAAGCAGTTACAGCAACACAAAATGAAGTGAATCGATGATCTGTGCTGAAATTGAAAGTTGTTAATAACCAGTAATTAATACCAGTTAGCAATATTTTTAAACATATTCAAACACATAAAAAACCTCTAAGGGACGTTCTTATAAAAAACTTTTGTTGGCTGGGTTGTAGTTGTTGCGTTTCTCTGGATGAATATTTTTTTTGTAGTTTTTGTTTAACTTTTCTGCAGTGATTTTTCTTTAACAGCAGATGTTCATCACTAATAACTCAATCATCACTATAATAAGAATGAAACTCAATACAAATTGTATCAAACTGGAGCACAGAAAGGTGTTGGTTTTGGGATAAATCTGGGCCAGAATTGAAATGAACTGTTGTTTATATTTGGGTCAGCTCTTCTTTATTTGTTTGGATGTTTGATATGTGGCATAGCTTCGGCATGCCTGTGGCCGAAATCCGGCAAACAGGAGCGGACCGCACCAGTGCCATCATTCCACGCGGTATGTGGGCCAGATGAGGTGGTATGGGGAGAAAGGTGTGGAGCAGATTTGGGCCGCAACAATTTGCTGGTTTGGTTGCTATCTGGAAAGTAAATCCTGAGATACTGTGAAATATTCTGACTTGTGTGATTTTAAACATCAGGGCTTTGGAACACAAATGCAGCTTGGAGTCGTCTAGCAGGAGAACAAGTGGGTATACTATGATAGAGATCTTTAGAAGTCGTTTAACAAAGTGGTTTCCAATTCCAGCCCTGCGGGATGTACGTACACAGCAAAACCTCCAGTTTTTATTTAACACTATTAGTGTTTATATAATTATCACTCAGAGTGTTAAAAAGTAACACAGAAGCAGAGTCAAAGTTAATGAGATAATTAATGTGATTAATGAAGTGATGATTGATCATTAATGATGAATGCCTGGGCCCAGTTTTTTCAAAAGTAATCCAATGGGATTTCGGATGGCAAATTGGATCAAATTTTGGAAATGCAAAAGGGGGATTCCGAACTAAGAGCAGCTCATGTAATCCGATCTAATATTTGATCTGGATCAAACCTGCCCTTTGGGTTTTTCAAAACTTTTGACTCGGTTTGGGATCTATTTGATAAAAAAACAGGATAATCCTGATTCCATCAGAAGGATGGATTCAGTTGTGATTTTTCAAACCAAATAACATCAGAGAGTTTTTTTTAAGTGAATGATCACAAAACCAATGTTTACTGATGATATATACATCATATGACGTTCCTCAGATACAAAACAGGCTGGTTACGGCTATGAGTTGCTTCTAGAAAAAAGTGCAGATGGAAATACATCTCCTTAAGGCAGAGATGGAAAGAGGTGCTATTTGTCCTGTAAATTATTTTTGACTATTGGATAGTATTATTTTTGTTTTGTTATTTAACAATGTAACTAAATAAGGAATGCTAAATGTTTCTGTTTATTACAGTGTTTCTGTTTCTCACAATTAAAAAAACAATGGCTATTTGTGGCCACCGGTATTTTGCCTACATGTTGTTCTTTGCTAAACCAGTAGGCTACACTGTTGGTTTCATTTAAGGCTCTGGTAAACAGGATCATGTAATCCTGAAATTTGGTATTTAGGTCACAGTGATCCAATCCAATGTTCCTTTAAAAAACTGGCATGAAATTAAGATGGATCACATGATACTGGATAGTATAACATAGGATTTCCAAATTACATTTTTTGAAAAACTGGCCCCTGAAGATAAGGAAATGAATGTTTTCTAAAGCTGAAGAGAAAGACATAACCTCTTCTCCTACATGCCTCAACAGTGGATACTTGCATATGTGTATCTCCTCTTTGCTCCGCCTCTCTGAAACGTGCATAGTGATTCGTCGAATACTGCACGGAAATGTAACCTATCTTACCATATTCGGAACCTCAGGCTGCGACGGTACAACGAGATATACAAGACCGCCCACTTACTTAAGTATACATTCCGGCGGTCTTAGTCAAATCATACCACAAACTGTGCATACCACAAAGGCGTTTCAGGCATGTCTGGGTTCGCATTCGCTTTTAGATAGAATGCATCTTTTGTTCCGATACTTACAATTTTACGTGTCTAATACATGCATGGGCAACTTATAACACACCAGAGACACAGAAAAACACGTATTTCCATCATATGACCCCTTTTATACACTGATTCTTATAGTCTAGTTGATTAAGTGTTTATTGAGCGTTTTGTCCATTCTTTAGAGGATGACAGCCAAAACGATGCCTTAATCTAACATGGTAAAAATACACGAGTCAACAATTTTGAGTTACACGACTATACAGAAACTACCATGGTTACCTGAGCCTACTGGATCTTAGTTGTCTGTAACACAACTAGATATTCTAACAAATAGTTATAACTGCTTCAGACAAACCTAAGTAAATATTGAAACACAAGAGTCAAGAGCTCAACTAAAGCACACACCGATCATGATGAAGCTGGTTTGATGAATGGTGATCATTGAAGAAGACACAAATGTCAGCCTGTAACTCACCCATGCATACGTTATTGATGCCGATAAGGAGATTTGGGAATGTTGCAGAAATTCCTTCCACGCATGAGCAATTGTAACTTCCGTTTACATTTGTGCAGTAGGAATGTGGACCACACACAGATGGATGTGCCTGACATTCATCCACATCTGGAAAGAGAACGACAAGACATAAAACCCTCAGATTTTTTAATAGCAGTTCCTCATAAATAATACACAAACAAGTTGACCCGTTTAAGTATGGAAAAAATAGAAAAAAAGTGTTGCAGCAGATTGAACATTTACCAAGACATGGGTTATTCCTGCTGATCATTTCAGCCATATTTGTGACAATATATCCACCCAAACAAGAGCAAGAGATGCTTCCATTGGAGTTGACACAGTATGTGTTTGGCCCACACATGGTACCACATTCATCAGGCACTGGAATTATAAAATCGATAGCGTATAGAAATATAGCATATGCATACTTAAAATGTTACATTTAAAGCATAAACAATTACATTAAAATGAAATAATGTTAGCTTTAGCTTAAGGGCTGCCTGCACTGAATAATATACAAACTGAAACCATAACAGTCAATCATACATCATTAAAAATACCATTAGGTAGATAAATGCACCCAGCCGCAAATATCTCTATCATAACTCAATCTCAATCTGGAACTCTGCCTCTCGGTCGGCCTCGAAGAGATTCTGGCAAACCGTCCAGCGCCTCAGGAGGGGGGAGCAGTTCCCTACCAATGCTGTTTACAGTCTTCCATTGAGGAGGCAGAGGCTGAGGACTCGGAGGCGGACTCATCCATCACCTGGGCTGAAGTCACCGAGGTAGTCAAGAAACTCCTCGGTGGCAGGGCTCCAGGGGTGGATGAGATCCGCCCTGAGTACCTCAAGTATCTGGATGTTGTGGGGCTGTCTTGGCTGACACGCCTCTGCAGCACCGCGTGGCGGACGGGGACAGTGCCTTTGGACTGGCAGACCGGGGTGGTGGTCCCTCTTTTTAAGAAGGGGGACCGGAGGGTGTGTTCCAACTATCGGGGATCACACTTCTCAGCCTCCCCTGCCCTTTGTCACCGGTTCTGTTCATAATTTTTATGGACAGAATTTCTAGGCACAGCCAAGGGCCGGAGGGCGTCGGGTTTGTGGACCACACGATTTCATCGGATTTGGATGGAGAGTCCCTGCCTCAAGTGGAGGAGTTCAAGTATCTTGGGGTCTTGTTCACGATTGAGGGAAGGATGGAACGGGAGATTGACAGACGGATCGGTGCAGCTTCTGTAGTAATGCGGTCACTGTACCGGTCTGTCGTGGTGAAGAAGGAGCTGAGCCGCAAGGCAAAGCTCTCGATTTACCGGTCAATCTACGTTCCTACTCTCACCTACGGTCATGATTTGTGGGTCATGACTGAAAGGACAAGATCACGGATACAGGCGGCCGAAATGAGCTTTCTCCGCAGGGTGGCTGTGCGATCCCTTAGAGATAGAGTGAGAAGGTCAGTCACTCGGGAGGAGCTCAGTGTAGAGCAGCTGCTCCTCCACATCGAGAGGGGTCAGCTGAGGTGGCTCGGGCATATTTTCCGGATGCCCCCTGGACGTCTTCCTGGTAAGGTGTTCCGCGCATGTCCCACAGGGAGGAGACCCCGGGGAAGACCTAGGACACGCTGGAGGGACTATATCTCCCTTCAGGCCGTGGAACAGCTGGAGGAAGTGTCTAGGGAGAGGGAATTCTGGGCATCCCTGCCTAAACTGCTGCCCCCGCGACCCGGCCCCGGATAAGCGGATGAAAATGGATGGATGGATGGATACTCAATCTCAGGGTTAATGACCTCTGCTTTACAGGCATATGGTCACCTGGAGGTGGTTAAATAAGCATTTACATTTAGCAGACACTTTTATCCAAAGGGACTTAAGAATTGAGTTTTTTTTTTAATAAGAAAAAAAATCATGTAACAGAGGCACAGATATTTTATAAGACACATATGTAATTACCTGCACAATATGCAAAATGGCAGCTAATTGGGATTTTGAACTCATAGATGAAATATTGTCCTGGACATGCTTTTACATTAATAGGAGTGGATTTAAAATAGCAGCAGTTATTGCTCCAGCTACCAAAGACATCTCGGTTGACCACCCCATCCTCCATTTTTGGATGTTGACCGTTTAGCCACAGAGTGGCATGAGTGCCACAAATGTTTTCTTTAACACATGTATCCGGCATCTGAGCACTTTGGTGATTAAGGAAGAGCCGATACCATCCAACCCACTGGACATAACGATCACACATTACTGGGGAAGAGACTCTATTGCTTGTGGACCTCCAAGCATTATCCAGAACAGTGTAATTATCACAGGGGTCCAGGCCAAGAGTCTCTGCTGATAGAACATAAAAAATAACATTTGTGACTTGCAGAATTAATGATCTAAGATTAGTATTCATATTACTTGTAATAATAATACTATGTTTAATTTATATAGCGCCTTTCCCAGGCTCAAGGACGCTGTGTAAGGTACACCAATACAACAAAAACACATTACAAAGAAACAAATTACAGTGGTCATTGGACATTTGTACAACAGTAACAAAATACTGCAGTTGCATTTAACACAGAAAATATATTAAGGGCATAGAGAGTACAGTGCAATTTAGTAATAGTGTTGATTAAACAAATATGTTTTAAGCTTTGATTTAAATTCGCTAAGAGAGGTTTAAAACCATACTCGAAGCCTCGACGTGGCAAGGCGGCTGCAACGTGGACACTGCAACGCGACCACAGTGAATTCCAGTTCAGGTCGTCGACCTAAAGGTCTAGCTACCCAGGAAGACGCAACCATCAGCTACGACACGCAGTGGAAGGAAGCGTGTGCCCGTCGCCGTACTGAGGCAGACTAGCGGGTATCCAAGTAAGTAAGTAAGAAAGGTTACTACAGCAGAATTTTGAATGTACTGGAGACGAAATATGGAGTGAGCTGGTGATCCAGAGAAAAGAGCGTTACAATAGTCAAGGCGAGTGGTAAAAAAAAATGCACTAATGATTCTGCATCTTTTCTACTGAGAAAATGATGAGGTTGCTTAATTCGTTGTAGCTGAAAAAAGCAGCTTTGTATAATTTGCTGATGTATTCATCCAAGGTCAGTGATGGGTCTAGAATGATACCTACATTTCTTACAGTAGCGTCAAGGTCAAACCTGGAAACATCAGTTATATCTTTTATTTGAAACTCTGCAAGACGCGAGAGTAAAATCTAAGATCTAGTAATAAAAAAATTGATAGGCTACCTGAATCACCGGAAAATAAGAGATCAATTATGTCCTTTACTAGAGCAGTTTCCATAATGTGCTGCGAGCGAAAACCAGACTGAAAATTATCAAAGAGATTGTTATGGGCTAGAACTTCTGCAGTTGTAAGACAACAGTCTTTTCCATAGTTTTTTTAAACAAATAGCAGATTAGATATCATAAAACATCCATCTTTCCCTGAAAGTGATGCAAGAAAGCGCAACCCAAATCAGCAGATTCATGTTGGCTAATACTATGATATGGTGCACAAGTTAGTTTGTTTACCATGCTAAATCGAGCTTGAGGCCTAATTTTAGATTTGTTAATGATGCTGGAAATATAAGAAGAGCGGGCTGCATTCAAGGCAGTTTTATAATTCTTATCATGGTCAGCATAAACAAGATGTTGGACAGTTAAACCCGTTTTCCTGAAAAGACGTTTGTGTTGTCTGCATTTTTTCTTTCATAGCACGAAGCTCCGCATTAAGCCGAGGAGAGGAGTGAGACATGGTAACAGACATGGTCCTAGTTGGAGCATACTCATCCAAGATGTTTAACTTAAGAGAATGGTACATATCATAAATCATAGATGGACAGGTAAGATTTAAAACTTCAGGAACAGCAGAGGAGGCAACAGAGTCAGAGAATGTACTGATGTTAATAGCATTAACACGACAATATGAAGTAGTTGTAATATTAGTGCAATTGGCTGGACAGATTAATGAAAAGTCAAAAATAATAAGCTTTTGGTCAGAGATAGGAATAGCCAGACCACTGATGGAGATATTAATAAAACCAGATGTACAGTCCAGATCAAGTGTATGACCATGAGTGTGATTTAGTAGTTAAAGTTAATGTTTTGAATTAAATCAAAGCAATCCAGTACAGCCATCAGTTGAGAAGCATTAAAGCAGACAGTATCCACATGGATGTTAAAGTCACCAAGTAAGAAAACCTTGGATGACACAGCACATGCTAACGTAAGTAATTGACTGAGTTCTGAAAAGAATTCAGTTTGCTGCTTGGGTGGTCTATAAATCAAAATAATTATAAGGGGACTTTTAAGGCAACCTTCATAACCATAAACTCAAATGTCATAGAACTTACCAAACTGTTTTTTCATAATACTATGGAGTCACGATAAATGACTGCAAGACCACCCCAATAATAAGTTATTGTCAATAATAAGTTCATTTATGTAGGAGCCTTTATCAGAGATGGAGCGACAGTTAAGAAGAGCAAAGTGTTTTTCCAATATGCAACCAACGGGGGTAATTTATCCTTGGAATATTCGAATCCAGAATCCGAGTTATGTTGACAAGCGATCGCGGTGTTCGACAGTTCCTTTGAGGACGTTTCAGCTTTCTTAGAGTCCTGTTGCTAGACCAACTGCTCGGAATCACAGTAGACGAGGGTTGATGAATACTGAAAGTCCTTCTAGACGAGTGATGTAAATAAAGCAGGTGTCGAGAATAATACCAAGTGAACGGCAGTGCTTGTACGTCGCGGAGTCGAGATGCAGGTGCCTGTTTAGAGCCTTTAGCTCACAGGGCATGTATCCAGTTTCAATGTTGGGGTTAAATCCAATAGTGACCAAGAAAAAAAAAAAAACATTTTTTCACAAGACAACATTTTTATACATTTGTTGGAAGAAATGTAACAAGAGGTGTCCAGAAAGAAAGTACAGACAAATTGTAGATTTGTTCATGTTATTAAATTTATTCACATCTTAATTTCTGAATTAAGCATATCTTTGTATCATATGATGGTGGCTCATCTATGTGCACTGTTAGACTATACCAGACCTTTTTACAGAAATATATTGGCAACAGTGTTGCCAGCTAGTTACTGTAGATCACACGTCTTCAGCTCTTGTTGAGGTTTTAAACATTACATTCATCATTAGTGTGATCAGCGTTTCTCTTAGTTTGTTGACTCTATTTTAAGAAAATTTATTTGTAGTGGAGTAGGCAGGGCGAGACCGTGCTTCGAGTCCGGTGAGTAATTGTGAATGAGCACCAGCAGTGCGTACACCGGTCTCGAATCACGTAGGAGATGGGGGGCATATAAGAGAACGAGCAACCGGACCGCCGAAGAGAGAGGACCGGGCCCGAACATGTTTTATAATTGAATGTATGTTTTTGTTTTGTTTTGTATGCCGGCGGTCGGCCGTGAGGGGCCGTCGGCTGTTATTATTTATATTAAAACTTTATTTTAAATGTTTGCCGGTTCACGCATCCTTCCCTACTCTGAATCTTTCTACAGTATTCTATCCCCATGAGTGCATTAAACGTGTTTATTTTGGAAAAGAATTGTAAGCTCAAATGTGAAACCATGGTGGGAAACTTGTCATGAAGTGATATGTTCACATCAATACAAACAATACATTTATAAGTCCCAGTTAAAAGTGAACAAGACTTAATTCATCTGGTTGTTGAAACCACATATGTCATCCCTTTACTCCTCCCAAACGGAAGTATGTCGCTCGCAAGCTAGCCGCGCTAGAGATAAATAAACCGATAAAACGACAGGGAATGGAGACGGTACCATGAAACGCAGAGACTGGTTGCAACGCCCTTGGCATCTTTAAAATGTGATTATTTCAATATTAAAGATATTGTTGTTTTTCACAGAATATTCTGTTAAATAGTAAAAATACATTTGCTGGGTTTTCACAAGCAGGGTCAGATTTTATAATGAACAACGTTCTAATTTGAAATTATTTCAAGATAGAAGTATTCTGGTGTGAATGCAATGGAAATGCTAATTTAGTAAGTAACTTTGTTTCTGTTTAGGATGAAACATTTTAATTGTTACATTACATTTGCTGTTTGTGTGTTGTCAGTATTTGTATAAGACTTCGATTAAGAGGGCATTCCCTTAAAGCCACAGAACCAACAACACATACTGTTCACACAATGAATATCTAAACATAAAAGCACACAATGATCATCGTAATGGTGACTTTGAGCCGACTCAGATCAATCTGATCAAAATTCCAATTGAATCGAAAGCGGTGGTTCAGACCTAAAGCACTCCGACCCAATCTGTTTACTTGCAGGCTTTACAATTATTCGGTTGCATGTAAACAGTCACTAATCACTAGAATGCTTTTACAGTTACTGATATTGATTCAATGCAGTTACCATTGACAGATCCACACATTTTAAGGGAAGTACAGGTATATCATCTGGAAATATATCGGAGGGGATATTCCATTTATAAATAATGTACAAATAAAAATATTTTAAAAAAATTCAGCAGATATTATTATTTGTACCTTTAAAACAAAAACAATCTTTCAATTTAACAGTTTGTATGCCATCAAGACAATACATAATATTAAAACTAAATATTTGGAAATGGATCAAAAGTACATTCAGCTTATAGATGTGTGGCTTTTGAAGGGCAGTGATAAACAAATACTATAATTCTATCTTTTTAAATGTATACATACACACTGACCTGAGAAAATCAGCAGAAGAAGCAGCATTTCCATTGCAGGTGGATTTAAAGAATAATATCAATCTGAAACAGAAGGAATCAAACACATTTCAATAAAGTAAATCAGCATGCCAGTTTAGTGATATAATATCATAAAACATCCGTGTTTACCTGAAGGAACAGTCTCAGTCTGAAGATGAATATGGTCTTTCTTAGCTCTACATTCTGGGTTTTGTTTCCTACAGAGTTGCCTCCTACAATGACTTTTATGCAAAACATGCTTCTGTTTGGTAAAAGTGACACTTATTTTCTTTCAGATGTTCAGATTTTCCTTTGTTTGACATCATGTAAATCAGAACGAGTCCACTCCAGTCCTGGAGAGCCAGTGATCTGCATAGTTCAGTTCCAAACCTGAAAGCAAGAGAGCAGGTGAGAACCATTACATCAATGTTATAAACTGTTGATTTGTCTGCAATTTTAATTACAT
The DNA here is from genome assembly GCF_015846415.1 of Triplophysa dalaica. NCBI lineage: Eukaryota > Metazoa > Chordata > Actinopteri > Cypriniformes > Nemacheilidae > Triplophysa > Triplophysa dalaica. The sequence goes on along the minus strand of NC_079546.1, from coordinate 22,478,971 downwards.
TGAATCAATATCACTTTTGAAATCGCTATTAATGTAGATTTTTTTTGTATTTAAACAAACCTACATTATTGTTATCAGTTTTCGCTTTAGTTGGGCTCTTGACTCTCCTTAAGAGCTTCATATTAGTGTTTCTATGAGAAAATTTATGCACCTGTAAGGAAATTGATGATTAAAGTTTATTTAAAGTAGGCGACCGCTTGCAATGAATGTAAAGCAATCTCTCATGACTGATTTGAATGTTTTGGTTCACAAATGTATAGAACCTGTGAAAAAATAAATATAATTTTACAGACAGACTTAGACATCAACACACATACAAACCTCAACAATGGCGACGATTATCAAACTAATTCAGATAAACAGATAAACTGCAATTAGAATTATTAAGTCCAAAATCATAGAATGATGAAATGAGTTCCCGGACGGTCTACTGTTTCTGGTGAAAATAAAAGTGCAGATTCTTGGATACTCAAAGGGCTGATATTACCCACAACTCATCGTGAGAAGGCAGAGTTTACCACGCAAACACAATACGTTCTGATGATGCCGCCAGTTCGTCTTCATTTTGTCACGGCAACATTACTTTGTCACCACGTTCTGAGAAAATCTTGGCAATGTTCACATCCTCAAATAACATCATGAATTAATCCTATGGAGAACATAGGATGTATGTGATGTATTCGTTTTCAGATAACCTGGACAGTGGTCATTTAATGAATGAATCTGTTCATTTCTGAATGAATGGTGAATGAATCTGGTCACTATGTTATTGTACGGAAAATTCACGAACAGAGTAAAATCTGTTAAAATGTTTTATAAGACTATTTACAAATGCAAACAGAAAACGACAGACATCAACTTCCTGTTAGCTGAGAGCACGTGGTTTGAACCAGAGCTCCTTCAAATTTATTCTTAATACATCGTTTATTCTTGCTATATCTTAAGATTTGTGTTTTAAATTGTTATTTCACTGAAGTTAAACCTTCCTTAAGTGTACCCCATACCAAAACCTTCCTAAAACACAGTGATAGGCCTTAAAGTACCAGGATCAACATGATGTTATCCAAAGAATATCAACCACTTGGCAAAAACAGGAGACGGTGTTTCATGCTTAACATGTTTAACTTCTCAAAAATGAGTTGGGCTGATTATGAAGTATTTCTGTGCTTGATACACTCCCCCAGGGATCGTACAGGTTTCGGAAAGGTTTTTTTGAACACATAAAACCGTTTCGTAGGAATTATTTCTTAGTCCTTTTTTGGACAATTCTACCAGAAAAACATGCGGCGAGCATGCATTGACGTCACTTTCACTTGTGTGCAGGAGAGAGTATACGTTCGCGAAGTTCATGTTTTTTTGTATACTGCATTTGGATGATGAATGTTATATAAACCCTGTCTGTTAGGGTCGCTTTAAAGGAGATTATAAAAAGAACAACTGTTGGATTTGTTGGGTGTTTCTACACACACACTGGCAACACAATTTCTGGTTGAAAAACATTTAAAAGTGCATTTTCTGGGATACCGGCCCTTTAAATCAGATGTGTCCAATCCTCTAGAGTTCAGCTCCAACCTGTTCATCTGCCCCACATGTGTTCTGTGTCTTAAGATGTTTATTATTGTTGTCTTATGATCATGTTCTGTTAAGTGAAGGTTTGCTGCCACTCACCATTGTAGAAGATGAACTGTGACAGCACATTACAGTCCTGATGAAGCCATTTTCCATTTCTCATAAAAACACATTATTTCCCAGTTCAGATATTTCACAGGATCACCCAGAGACCACTTCCATTTATAAACACCTGTTTCCTATCAAAAGCTACACTCGATGCTGCGTTTCAAACGCTATGGGAGAACAGTCTTTGTTCGACCGGTTGTGAAGCACGTGTGTCAAAATTATTTTGGCTTTAAATAACCTCGGCAGGTGACGTGGCTAATTACACCCGCACCTGCCGGTTATAAATACGCGTGAGTGCGGACGCGTCATCAGGTTCTTTTGTCTTCAAGGACCGCTTTGTGTGTGCGTGTGTGTGAGGGAGAAGTCTCCTTCTTTATTTGTTTTCGAACTAACGAACGAACAAACAAACAAGCAATAAAGAAAGATATTACCTTCATTCTTAGACTAGTGACCAAGCAGTTTCTTAGTCTAGTGTAAGAATAAGGAAGAGTAAAACAAACCATGACTGACTCGGATCGGAGATGTGTTCCTCCCTGTGAGAGGTTCCTCTCCGATTTCGATAAGCATGAGCTTTGCTTTGAATGCTTGGGGGCTGACCATGCCGCCCAGGGACTTGAGGGAGAGTGTGAACTCTGTGATGTTTTTGAATTCAGAGTTCTGCGTGCTCGGCTCGCGTTTTTTAAGCGAGACCGAGCCGCCTCTTCCTCATCCTGGGGCTCGCGGTTTGAGCTTGCTGAGGCACGGAAGACGGATCCGTCCGCTTCTCCCGTGCATTCGCCGAACCGCGACGTCCTCGCGTCCGCCTCTGGAGCGTGCCTTGGCACTTCTTCTGAGCCGGCGGAGGACGAGGCTTCCCTTGTTTCTGCGGGGTTAGATAGCACCGCCTCCGAGCGTTCCTCTCGCGATACTAAGGCGATTGAGGATCTAATCGGGGCGGTAACCAAGGCAGTCGACAGGCTCCACCTTGACTGGCCGCAGGAACAAGAGGCCCCCAAGGACTCAAAGCTTGACGACAGATATCTGTCGGGTGGCCGGAGGGAGGAGCCCCAGAATAGGGCTCTCCCTTTCTTTGAGGATCTCCATGGCGAGCTATCTCGCTCATGGCAGAAACCTCACTCCTCCCGTGTTTTTGTGCCATCGAGGTCGATTTATTCAACCATCGGTGGTGCGAAGACACGGGGATACACTGCGATGCCCAGGGTGGAAGAGACGCTGGCAAGCTATCTCTCCCCTGGGACAGTCGGCCACCCACTCCGGATCATTTCCCCAGTCTCGGCCAGGCACACAGTCTCGGGTGGGTCCGGTCTACCTGAGACGTGAGGTCCTCAGGGAGAGTGTGGCGAGTCGCGCCCCCCCTCGCAGAGGCAGGGGAACGGCCCACCGTGCCCCTCAGGCCGCATCGGGAGGTCCGGACCTGAGGCACTTTATTTCTTCGAAAAAGAAGAAACCCTGAGACATGTGTGGCCGGGACTGTGGGGGTGTGCCCCCCCGGGGAGGGGTGCCCAGAATTCCAAGAGAAACTAGAGGCTCCTCTTCGGTACCCTCACAGGGCCGCTTTGCAATCCCCGCAGCTACCGATCTTTCGGGGATTAGCGGGCTCAAAAATGCTAAATATTCGGTCGTCTCCTGCCATACTGCAGGGCACCGAATGTCTAGCATTCCCCCCACAGGACGAAGTGTCAACATTGATACCCCTCTCAGAGAATCTGGCAGCATGGAAACTACTTCCAGGTATCTCTCCATGGGTAGAAAGAACTGTAACCAAAGGCTACAGAATTCAATTCGCATATTGCCCTCCGCGTTTCAACGGCGTGGTCTCCACTTCCGTGCAACCGGAGCGAGTGAATCTGTTGACACAAGAATTACAAGCTCTGCTGGAAAAAGGGGCCATAGAACATGTTCCCCTATCAGACAGAGAGTCAGGCTATTACAGCCGGTATTTTCTAGTCCCCAAGAAGGATGGGGGGTTGCGTCCAATTCTAGATCTTCGCGGATTGAACCGCTACTTGAAGACACTCAAATTCAAAATGTTGACAATCAAGATGATTGTGTCTCAAATTCAGTGTCACGACTGGTTCGTGACGATCGATCTCAAAGACGCATACTTTCACATAGAGATCTTGCCACAACACAGAAGATTCCTGAGGTTCGCTTTCGGGGGCGAAGCTTACCAGTATCGGGTTCTTCCATTCGGCCTAGCCTTGTCACCCCGCACATATACAAAATGCATGGATGCAGCTCTGGCTCCTTTGCGACTCCGGGGCATCCGCATTTTGAATTACATAGACGACTGGCTGATTTTAGCTCAGTCTCGAGAGCTAGCGCTTCGACATCGGGATGTCGTCCTAGCTCATCTCAAAGCTCTAGGGTTGAGACTCAACGTCAAAAAGAGCGTTCTTTCCCCTACGCAAAATACAACGTATCTCGGGGTCATATGGGACTCGATCGAAATGCAGGCACAACTGTCTCCCGCACGTGTCGAGTCCATCCAAAATACCCTGAGAGGCATCAGGTTAGGCCAGAAAGTGACAAATCATCACTTTCAGAGAGTTCTAGGTCTCATGGCAGCGGCTTCCACAGTGATACCTCTGGGCCTGCTTCATATGAGACCGTTTCAGTTGTGGCTCAGAGCCAGGGGGTTTCATCCAAGGGCCAACCCCCAGAGGCATATAAGGGTGACGCGCCAGGGGCTTCGCACCCTTTCTATGTGGTTCAGACCTCGGTTTCTGACTTTAGGTCCCACTCTCGGTCCGTGTTGTCATCGCAAAATGCTAACGACAGACGCATCCCTCACGGGTTGGGGTGCGGTCTTAAATGGCCGTCCAGCCCAAGGGATCTGGAGAGGTCATCTTCTCGATTGGCACATCAATTGCCTCGAAATGATGGCTGTATTTCTGGCCCTGAAATACTTCCTCCGGCAGTTACGAGGCTACCATGTCCTAGTGCGGTTGGACAACACTTCAGTAGTCTCGTACATAAATCACCAGGGCGGACTGCGGTCGCGCCACCTGAACAAATTGGCCCAGCAGATTCTGCCCTGGGCAGAGGACAAATTCCTGTCCCTCAGAGCAATTCACATCCCGGGGCATATGAATGTGGGAGCAGACTTGCTGTCCAGACAAGCTGTGACAAACGGGGAATGGAAACTCCACCCCGAAGTAGTCAAACAAATCTGGGAAAGATTTTACGAAGCAGAGGTGGACCTCTTTGCTACGCAGGAGACAGCACAATGTCCCCTCTACTTCTCTATGATTCATCCAGCTCCCCTGGGTCTGGACGCGATGGCCCATACATGGCCCAGACTGCGTCTTTACGCATTTCCTCCGACAGCTCTGCTCCCGGGAGTCCTGGCAAAGGTCCGTCAACAGGGGTCTCGCCTCTTATTGATAGCTCCCCGTTGGCCAACCAGAATCTGGTTCTCGGACCTAGTATCCCTCCTAGACGACCCTCCTTGGGCGATCCCAGTCAGGAGAGATCTCTTATCTCAGGCACAGGGGACAGTGTTTCATCCTCGTCCCGAGCTCTGGAACCTCCATGTCTGGCCCTTGAGGGGCACCAGCTGAGAGGCACTGGGCTCCCGCCTGACGTAGTAGAGACTATTGTAAGTGCTAGGGCTCCTTCCACTAGAAGGTGCTACGCCCTTAGATGGAGCGTTTTTTACAGATGGTGCCTTGCACACCATGCAGACCCAATTCACTGCCAGATAGTTTCAGTGTTGGAATTTCTGCAAGAGAAACTGTCCTCAGGGATAACCCCCGGTACTCTCAGGGTTTACGTGGCCGCCATTTCGGCCTGCCACGCCCTGATTGAAGGGGTTACTGTGGGAAAGCACCCTTTAGTTGTCCGCTTTATTCGAGGAGCGAGGCGACTGATGCCTCCTTCTAGAAGGACAGTCCCTCCATGGGACTTAGCGACAGTGCTCGAGGGTCTACTTAGCGCCCCCTTCGAACCCTTGGAATCAGCGCCTGTCAGGCTTCTGACCTTTAAAATGGTTTTTCTAATGGCAATCACTTCTCTTAAGAGAATCGGAGATTTGCAGGCGCTCTCGACCTCGCCGTCCTGTTTAAATTTTGCCCCTGGGATGGTCAAAGCTATTCTGCATCCTCACCCGAGTTATCTCCCTAAAGTTCCATTCTCCACCGTGCATCCGGTTATTCTTGAGGCCTTTTGCCCTCCGCCGATCACGACGTCGGAGCAGGAACGATTACACCTACTGTGTCCAGTACGTGCTCTTCAGACTTACGTCCACCGCACAAGCCAGTGGCGTAAATCAAAGCAACTTTTTATATGCTATGGGGGCCGCAACAAAGGGGCGGCTGCTACCAAGCAAACAATATCACATTGGGTAAGGGATGCTATTGCCCTGGCCTATGAGGCGCGCGGTCAAGCTTCACCTCTAGGAGTCAGAGCTCATTCCACAAGAGGGGTTTCTTCTTCTATGGCCTTAGCAAGAGGAGTCCCCTTGCAGCAAGTGTGTGATGCGGCGGACTGGTCCTCTCCGCACACATTTGTTAGATTTTATAGTCTGGATGTCCATGCCACTCCCGGCTCACGTGTCCTGGAGTCTACATCCCAGAGTCGTGCTTGAGTCCTCCTCTCGGATTGTGCACACACGTCACACAACCTTGGGGGTTCCAGACACTTCCAGTGCGGCGGCGTTGGTATTCTCGTTCCCATAGCGTTTGAAACGCAGCATCGAGTGTAGCTTTTGATAGGGAACGTCTCGGGTTACTTGGCTGTAACCATGTTCCCTGAAAAAGCGGGAACGAGATGCTGCGCCTCAATGCCGCACTGCAGGCGTGCCCGGACGTCCTTTCAGACAAAGTTGGAACCTGATGACGCGTCCGCACTCACGCGTATTTATAACCGGCAGGTGCGGGTGTAATTAGCCACGTCACCTGCCGAGGTTATTTAAAGCCAAAATAATTTTTGGGGTGTTTGACACACGTGCTTCACAACCGGTCGAACAAAGACTGTTCTCCCATAGCGTTTGAAACGCAGCATCTCGTTCCCGCTTTTTCAGGGAACAGGGTTACAGCCAAGTAACCCGAGACGTTCTCTTCAGTCCAATCCAGACCTTCTGATTGTTATTAACAGTCTTCTTCAGCTCGTTCATGTCATTGATGTTTTTTACTGTGGCCAGATCTGTGTAGTTCTCTCTGCAGTATCTCTGAGCTTCAGTCCAGTTCATCTTCATGTTTATATAGTGATAGCGGCGCTGAATGCATTCAGATAATGAACAGAGAGCTGAAAGAGAGAGTTTTTATTCAAACACATTCACTCAGAGCTGATCTAAGCAGGAGACACCACACAATCATCATTTTCTGACGGAATGTTTCTATTGAAGAAGCAGATTCTGACAGATTTTGGCCTGTTTGTGCATCAAACTTAACTGAGTCAAAGGAACAAGAGAACTAAAAAATGTAAGACGATCGAATTATTTTACAGTATACAACAAAAGGCCACAATATTCGACATCTGTGCACAGATTTTCTTCCTTCTTCAAGAGAAAACATGTGCGCTTTGTTTGTTTGGAAAAAAACATTTGTATGGATTTGAATTTTAACCACCATCACAACACTGCTCACAAAAATATTCATGAAAGGACCTCTGTGACACCAACATTTGGATACAGAGAGTTGCTGGTCAAGAGCTTCAGGCAAATACATTTGAAAGAGACCTGAACACGTGAACATATCGTTTTAAATAACAAACTTACTTTCAACTTTAGGTGAACTGACACTTTAAATGTTCAGCAAAAAAACAATTAAATTGTTTCTTTATTACAATTTATTATTAGAAAACGCATTTAACCACTTTTAAGCCACACATATGTCGTATTGAATGTCTGAGGAGGATTTAATGGGTGATATAGCAATACTTGGTAACCATTAAATTTATTCACAGTAAGAGGTTTAAAAATATATTTAGTGTCATAAGAAATATTGAAAACTCACACTTCTATTAATGTAATAACAAGGGTCTGATGGAAGGAAGAGGAATAAAGCTAAGTGAGAGATCTGAGAGCCTCATTGTATAAGAATTATCCATTTTTGCTTCTATGAAAATCATTCTTCTGACCCAGAAACAGAAAACACACATGATACAAGATCAAATGTTGACATCCATACTTACTGTGATGTTTTCAGGGCTGTCACACATTGGGCGTAAGACTCACTCATTTGACTCTGTTGTCATGCTCTCACACCACACATCTGTCTTCTCACGCAGGGCCGTACATCAATGTGACCTCCTTCCTCAAAAAGACCTCAAGTCAGGCCGGGGGAAGTCACATCACGGCTTTAATATCCTTCTGGAAGCATGAGACCCCCAGTGCAGAGGCGTTCCCCATAGTGTGGTCATCGATGCTGTGTGGAGTTCTATCAAAAGGAAACGGCTGAACAACTCGCTGACTGTAGTACGAATGTCTACCGGACCAAAGTCATGCCTAAAATCTATAAGTCTGTTGTTTGAAATGTATATATTTAGTAACACATCACAACAACCTCTGCTGTGTCTCTTATTATCTTGTGTTCACTGGCGGACACACATGCAAATGACAGAACACACACCTTGTTTCTTCTCATTTACGTGAACAAGGATACAAATAAGCAGGATGTAAAGTTAGTAAGTAAATAAGTCTTTCTTGAGAAATAACCAAAAGATGGGAGGTGCTGAAGACCTGATGTAATATAACAACACATGAACATACACAGAGAGAGAGAAACAGCAGCAGATTCAGGAGAGAAACACACAAGAGATGAAGAGTAAGAACTATTTTCATTCTCATTCTTATTAAAATCATTCTTTTGAATTGATTCTGTTTTTGTGAATTGATCTGAAAATAACTTTTAATGAAACTTTATCAAGAAACTGATTTTCTGAAGAGATACAGTAATGATAGAAAATTTGACTTATAACTTCATTGACTTTTATACATGACAGAAACTAAGCAAACTTTTATGTCATACTCACAGATTTAATTAATTTTACAAACCGAACAAACAGAAGTTTAACATTTGAGGTTTTTAATGTGTTTCTTCCTCAGAAATGGCTCAGACTCTGTTTTTCAGTCTTCTTGTCATTGGTGAGTTTGTGTTTCTGGTTTTACGTCTGATTTAAATGTCGTAGAGACATGGGGGTTGGTTCATTTCATTATTGGCTTAAAGTGTCATCACCCTAGTTCCCAGTTCTGTGGTTTGCCACAAAGCAACACTCGCATTTTCTACTGTAAATCTATATTAAATTATTATGAGATCTTTAATGTTTTCAAAAATCTTGACAGTATATTTTTTTGAACAAAAAGGAATTCTTTTATTCAATGAATGAATACATATGATAAATGAATATATGATAAATGAGTAATGTAATAAATGAGATACATGGAATAGAATAATAAAATTACATAAAACAAGAAACAACTGTATGTTTCTATCCCGATGTCTCAGAACAAACAATTAGATATTTAACAAACAACGGCTTTGAAATATCACCAGGATTGATGTTTGTGATTTCAATGTTCAGGTCTAAGTGCACGATGCAAAATTACTATTGCTGATGGTGGAATATAGATTGAAATCAAACAGCACAGAATATATTGCAGATTGGTAAAAAATCAATCATTGAGCCAGCTCAGAAATCTCACTGCAGGATATTTCCTTGTTTTTCTTGTTTTCTCGCTGCCAGTCTGATGTGTTTTAAAATGTGATTTGATTCTGAGTTGCCGACTCGAGCGATCGTCTCTCTGAGACACTAACAGGCTTAAATCTGTCAGAATCTGCTTCTTCAATACAAACGTTGTGTCAGTAAATGATGATTGTGTGGTGTCAGGCCAATCCTGTTTAGATCAGCTCTGAGTGAATGTGTCTGAATAAAAACTCTCTCTTTCAGCTCTCTGTTCAATATCTGAAGGCATCCAGCGCCGCTATCACTATATAAACATGAAGATGAACTGGACTGAAGCTCAGAGATACTGTAGAGAGAACTACACAGATCTGGCCACAGTCAACAACATCAATGACATGAACGAGCTGAAGAAGACTGTGAATAACAATCAGATGGTCTGGATTGGACTGAAGAGAACAGGTGTTTATAAATGGAAGTGGTCTCGTGGTGATCTTGTGAAATATCTGAACTGGGAAACTGGACCATCAAATGTCAAAAATAATTGTGCTTTTATGAGAAATGGAACATGGCGTCATCAGGACTGTAATGTGAACATGAGTCTCATCTGCTACAATGGTGAGTGACTGCAAAGCTTCACTTCACAAAACATGATCATAAGAAAACAATAATAAACATCACAGTTAAGACACAGAACACATGTGGGGCACTTCTCATCTCTAACTCACTTCTCATCTCTCACTCACTTCTCATCTCTAACTCACTTCTCATCTCTAACTCACTTCTCATCTCTCACTCACTTCTCATCTCTCACTCACTTCTCATCTCTAACTCACTTCTCATATCTGACTCACTTCTCATCTCTCACTCACTTCTCATCTCTCACTCACTTCTCATCTCTAACTCACTTCTCATCTCTAACTCACCTCTCATCTCTAACTCACTTCTCATCTCTGACTCACTTCTCATCTCTAACTCACTTCTCATCTCTAACTCACTTCTCATCTCTCACTCACTTCTCATCTCTCACTCACTTCTCATCTCTGACTCACTTCTCATCTCTAACTCACTTCTCATCTCTAACTCACTTCTCATCTCTCACTCACTTCTCATCTCTCACTCACTTCTCATCTCTGACTCACTTCTCATCTCTAACTCACTTCTCATCTCTAACTCACTTCTCATCTCTAACTCACTTCTCATCTCTAACTCACTTCTCATCTCTAACTCACTTCTCATCTCTCACTCACTTCTCATCTCTGACTCACTTCTCATCTCTAACTCACTTCTCATCTCTAACTCACTTCTCATCTCTAACTCACTTCTCATCTCTAACTCACCTCTCATCTCTAACTCACTTCTCATCTCTAACTCACTTCTCATCTCTAACTCACTTCTCATCTCTCACTCACTTCTCATCTCTCACTCACTTCTCATCTCTAACTCACTTCTCATCTCTCACTCACTTCTCATCTCTCACTCACTTCTCATCTCTCACTCACTTCTCATCTCTAACTCACTTCTCATCTCTCACTCACTTCTCATCTCTCACTCACTTCTCATCTCTCACTCACTTCTCATCTCTCACTCACTTCTCATCTCTAACTCACTTCTCATCTCTAACTCACTTCTCATCTCTCACTCACTTCTCATCTCTAACTCACTTCTCATCTCTCACTCACTTCTCATCTCTCACTCACTTCTCATCTCTAACTCACTTCTCATCTCTAACTCACTTCTCATCTCTCACTCACTTCTCATCTCTAACTCACTTCTCATCTCTAACTCACTTCTCATCTCTCACTCACTTCTCATCTCTCACTCACTTCTCATCTCTAACTCACTTCTCATCTCTCACTCACTTCTCATCTCTCACTCACTTCTCATCTCTCACTCACTTCTCATCTCTAACTCACTTCTCATCTCTAACTCACTTCTCATCTCTCACTCACTTCTCATCTCTAACTCACTTCTCATCTCTCACTCACTTCTCATCTCTCACTCACTTCTCATCTCTCACTCACTTCTCATCTCTAACTCACTTCTCATCTCTCACTCACTTCTCATCTCTCACTCACTTCTCATCTCTCACTCACTTCTCATCTCTAACTCACTTCTCATCTCTAACTCACTTCTCATCTCTAACTCACTTCTCATCTCTGACTCACTTCTCATCTCTAACTCACTTCTCATCTCTCACTCACTTCTCATCTCTAACTCACTTCTCATCTCTCACTCACTTCTCATCTCTCACTCACTTCTCATCTCTCACTCACTTCTCATCTCTCACTCACTTCTCATCTCTAACTCACTTCTCATCTCTAACTCACTTCTCATCTCTAACTCACTTCTCATCTCTAACTCACTTCTCATCTCTAACTCACTTCTCATCTCTAACTCACTTCTCATCTCTAACTCACTTCTCATCTCTCACTCACTTCTCATCTCTAACTCACTTCTCATCTCTAACTCACTTCTCATCTCTCACTCACTTCTCATCTCTCACTCACTTCTCATCTCTAACTCACTTCTCATCTCTCACTCACTTCTCATCTCTCACTCACTTCTCATCTCTAACTCACTTCTCATCTCTAACTCACTTCTCATCTCTAACTCACTTCTCATCTCTCACTCACTTCTCATATCTCACTCACCTCTCATCTCTCACTCACTTCTCATCTCTAACTCACCTCTCATATCTCACTCACCTCTCATCTCTCACTCACTTCTCATCTCTAACTCACTTCTCATCTCTAACTCACTTCTCATCTCTAACTCACTTCTCATCTCCAACTCACTTCTCATCTCTAACTCACTTCTCATCTCTGACTCACTTCTCATCTCTAACTCACTTCTCATCTCCAACTCACTTCTCATCTCTCACTCACTTCTCATCTCTGACTCACTTCTCATCTCTCACTCACTTCTCATCTCTAACTAACTTCTCATCTCTAACTTTAGGTGCATCAAAGGATTTAATTATCTGTCAATCACAGACTTTAATTCTGAGCTGTGGTGAGTTTCATTTGTATTCTGTCCAATGATTTAAAGGTCACATAACATTATGAGAAAATAGAAAAATTAAATACAATCGCATGTCATGTGTCTTTTTATCAACAGATGAGGGAACTATTCAAATCATTTCAGCCAATTACGGGCGTACAGACGCTCAGACCTGCTCTACTGGAAGACCACATGGACAGCTCTTAAAGGATTGGTGCAGTCAGAACAGATCCCAAACAGTGGCCACTCTGTAAGAACAGTAAACAATATTAAAGAGCTATCAGATATTATCACATAATTGTTTACATGTTTTTGCTGTTCTTTGTACACAGATGTGATGGAGAAACGAGTTGTTCTTTGGTTGTGAGCGATGCAGTCTTCACTGATCCTTGTGATGGAAATTATAAATATCTGACTGTGTCTTATGAGTGTGTTGCAGCACCACCAAGTGAGTTTTACACCCAACTGACACCAAACTCTTATAAAATATACAGCAGTAAAGTCGAAGTGTATGTTAAGATTTATTTATTTATTAGCTAAGTAAACAATTAACCGTCTGCTAGTAGTGTACCTGTAAGTTTACTATTTTAATACTGTTGGGGACTAAACTGGCCCTCTACACTGAAACTTGATATCTGTGTTTGTCTGATTCACTTTTAAGATAATCGCTTCATATCTTTTTCTATAATTTATGACACTGTTGTTTTACAATGTGAGGCAAAGTAAACAAACAATTCTCTGATGTTACAGTCAACATCATCTGATGTTGCCAAAAGGTTTCTCATTGGTCTAAGATGCTCTTCATTGGCAACTGAGTTGACCAATCAGCGTTTACCACACAGATACGTCGTTTGAGGAAAAGTTAGCGAATTTGTGAACATAAGCCCTTAAGTAAAAGCCCGGAATTAATACTGAAATAAAACATTATCCGTGTTTTGCTGAATTGTTTAAAAGTGTAGCTTTGTTGTTGCTGTTGATATTGCTATTACACCAGAGAAAGCAAATCACTTTAAACGAATTAAATGCTGCAAGTGCAAGTGTTATTTTACATATATCTGTACAATCAAAAAAATTACTCATCAGTTGAACGTAATTTATTCAAGTGGCAAACTACTATTGATACATTTCTATAACTATATATAATCAGGTTCATTGAGTAAAAAAAACTATTCTTGAGGGTTAGTGAATACTACCCATGGAAATAAGTTAAATCACTTTATTTACATATATTAGGTATCAAAGTAAACTATATGCAAACATACTACATCTACTTAATAAAATGTAGGCAACAATTTGCACTGAATTAGGTTGAGTAGATTTTATTCAGTTATTTTTATTAAAGAATAACTAAATTTTCAGTTACGAGTCATGACACACTAAAATAAATTAGAAAATGTCTACTTAATTTTTATTAATAACTTAATTAATACAATGAGTAATATTACTTTATATAACCAACAGCAGTTCATCTGTTTATTATAAATATTGAATAATTAAAAACTAAATATGACTTATTCAGAGAAGCTTGAATTGACCTACACATGGTCAGAAACAGCAGATCACATCAAATGCCTTTGTTGACCAAATAACAAACGTTTATAAAATCCCTTTTTGACAATGTTATAACAATTATATGTTAAAACAACACAAATCATGTATGCAGTGCCAAGATGAATGTTCTAAGTTACATAACTGAACATAAAAAATCATGTTGTGACAAAATTATAAAAAATTATGTTGATTTCACTTATTTAAATTAATCAAATTGGACAAGCAGCAAAAATTTCAGCACATTATTGTGATCAGTGTTCACTTTAGGTGAGCTTACTTCTCTTAGTTATCTTATCTCAGGTGTGTTTCAGGCGCAGCATAACTGTCTTAATGACAAAAGAGTATACTGTTGTAGAGTATTAGTTGTTTCATGAATAGCTAATCCTCAAGTTGTTTCAAATCTTTATACATTTCTTTGTTTGGTGAAACACAAAGAAAGATATTTACAAAAAAATTACACTCGTCTGCCGGCCAAGCGGCTTCCGCGCTGTATTCCATGGCTGTGATCCAAGTATAACAGGCCAAACTCCTCCAGGGAATGGACGAGTCAGTTACTGACATTGCGCCATTAAAGGGCTGAGGAGCGCAACGGATCTGGCTCTATGCGCCACCAAGCCTTGGGAGGCGATAGGCAGATCGATGGCCAGTCTCATGGTTCTCGAGCGCCATCTATGGATGGAATGCCTGTTCTTAACCAGTGTTTGGGTAAGAAGGAAGGTTGGTGAGATACCTGTTCTTAGCCATGCGTTTGGGTAAGAAGAGAGGTAGATAGCACACTGACCCAACCTACTGGAGGGTGGGAAGGTGCTTTCGCAGGTATACGCCCCCCCGGATGCCAGTCCTACATGTCGCCACACAGGACGTGGGCTGACACCGGGTTTACTCAAAGTTTGTTAACCCTTGCAAAGGTGTTTGGGCATACAGATGTCTGCTAGAGAGGCGCTTCTGGCCAGTGTCCAGGAGGTGGCTATACCCCGTGTGGAGTGAGCCCTCACTGCTAATGGGCATGAAAGATTCTGAGATCGGTATGCCGTCGTACCGGCATCCACGACTCAGTGCGCCAGCCTCTAGTTGGAGACAGCCTTCCCCTTCTGCTGTCCTCCAAAACCGACAAAGAGCTGGTCAGAGCTTCTGAGCTCTGCGTGTGGTCCAAGTAGAGGCACAGTGCGCGTTCTGGACACAATACGGATGGGGTTGGGTCTCCCCGATAGAGAACGCCTGCAAGTTCACCACTTGGTCCAGTAAGGGAGTAGTGGGAATGTTTGGGCATGCTTCCGGGCCTGGGTCTCAAGATAACATAAGAGTTGCCAGGGCCAAATTCAAGGCAATCTGGGGACACGGAGAATGCTTGGAATTCCCCTTACCTCTTGAAGGAAGCGAGCGTCATCAGGAGGACCGTCTTACTCGTCAGGTGAGGAAGATCGGAACCTCCGAGGGGCTCTTGGTGTAAACCACAGATCTCGCGAGTGTGCCAAGATAAGCCAGTCTTCAAGATAGTTTTAGTACCCGCACACCTTTTTCCCGAAGGGGTAAGGGACCAAAAGGGTGGACTCTGTACTTATATGTCCGCCCCTCGAACGCGAACCGTAGGAACGGCTGGTGTCGAGGGAGGATCAAGACATGAAAGTAAGGGTCCTTCAGGTCGATTGCCACGAACCAATCCTGACACCTGATAGATGTCAGGACGCTCCTCTGCGTGAGCATCCTGAATGGCAGGTTTTGAAGGTGCTTGTTCAGGGTACGCAGATCTAGAATGGGGCGCAACCCTCCGTCATTTTTTTGACACCGGCAACCTAGCACATTTTGGGACTATAAACCGGATTAAGACACCTATTAGCTTGTCTCCTGCTGGGCTTCCCTGCTTTATACCTATTCTCGAGCCATGGCTCTGGGATTATATGGTGTTTTTCGTTCCACTTGTAGCACGGCGGGATTATACTGGTTCCCCACAGCGTCCTGTGTGAATTGTCGATAGGGAAGGTACTCTGTTACTAACGTAACCTTGATTCCCTGAGATATGAGAATGAGTACTGCGTTCCTGGCCGTTTTTACAAGCTGCATATGGTCGTCGCTTCAGTCGAAGTATCCTGAGGACCCTACGGCGATGTGTCTGCTTATATAGCCATAAACCCCGCCCCTTTTGGCGGGCGCCATCTCCATAGGTCCGTGCAGCTTTGCTGATATTGGCATAAATTTTTACCTTACACACCAATGGCCGTGCAGTATTCACTAAAGCTTCAGTCATCGGAGAAAAATGAGTTTTTCCCATAGGGTCCTGCTACGCAGTACTCGTTCCCGTATCTCAGCGAACCAAGATTACGTTAGTAGCGGAGTACATTTTCTGTTTTATACAAATTCAAGATCAGCGCCTCCTCTCATATTCATTATAGCTTGTTTCCGCACCTTCTGATTCACAAATGAAGCACTGCTCAAAACTTTCAGAAGAAAAGAGTTTCTGAAGATTCACGACTAGACTGTTAGTGAATATAAATCATGAGACTTGAATCTTTATTTTCTTCAACAGACAGCAGTAAATCATACATCATTGATACTTCTAATAAAACATGGAGAGAAGCTCAGAGTTTCTGCAGACAGTATCATACTGATCTGATCAGTGTGAGGAACCAGACTGACAATCAACTGATCCACAACATCATTAATGATCCTCACACATCTGTCTGGATTGGTCTGTTCAGAGACTCGTGGGAGTGGTCAGATAACACTGACTCAGCCTTCAGAAACTGGAGGTCTGGTGAACCGAATAATTCTGGTGGTTCTGAAGATTGTACAGAGGCCAGAGTGAATGATCAGGGTCAATGGAATGATGCACGCTGCAGTAACTCTCACACGTTTGTGTGTCATGAAGGTGAGTTAATAAAAGTCAATGTGTGTCTTTGATGACAGAAGTTTCTTCATAATGAAACTGATCTCAGTTCAGTCACAGTGTTTGTGTTTTGTTCTCATGTTCAGTTGTTTGTGTTTATTGTGTGTTCAGATGAGCTGATATTGATCCAGAAGAATCTGAGCTGGACTGAAGCTGTGAGATACTGCAGAGAGAATCATGTGGATCTGGTTTCAGTTGATTCAGAGAAGATTCAGCGCTGGGTGAAAGCAGCGGTTTATCAGGCCTCGACTGCTGAGGTGTGGCTGGGGTTACGTCTCTCCTGCTCTGTGGGGATTTGGTTCTGGGTGAATGGAGAGATCACGTGTTATCAGAATTGGGCTCCGAGGAATGAAACAGCAGTGGATGACTGTGAGCGTGAAGTGAGATCTGGAGCGGTTCAGTCTGGAGGAGATCATCTCTGGATCAGTCTTCCTGAATCTCAAACACTCAACTTCATCTGCAGAAGAAAAGAGAAATAAATATTGTTTTTTGTTCCTTTGTTAATTTCCTGGTTTTCGTTTCTTGTTTTGTTGCTTAACAACAGGGAGCATCTAAGGGCCACACTACAAATACTTGAATCAAACTTTCATGAGTCTCAGCATGCAGTGCAGTTGATATGTTTGTCTGAATTAGTTTAATGATTTTGACCGTTCTTGAGGTTTATATGACAAGTGTCGGTGTCTAAGTGTGTCAGTAACACATTCTTTGTTTTTCTGTTCATACTGTCACATCATACTGTCACATACTGGTTATCAACCAAAACATTTACATTCATTTCACATTTTGACTCTTATGTTTGGCAAACTTTGTCAATTTAACCTCTTAACTCAAGAGCTTAACTAAAGCAAACACTGATGACAATGGTGGTTTAATGTTTTTTTCAACATTAATTGCAGGTGCAAAAGTGATATTAATTCAATGCCATTAACTTTGACAAACCAACAATTTCTAACTTTTATTAGATTTCTTGCTGTTAGGGGACACTTTTTTTCATATGTGATTTATAAATAAGTTCATATTCGAGTTAAAGTGGCACTCACAGCATCCACACGAGGGCTTATAGCAGCTGGATCTTTTTTTTCCTGAATGTAACACATAGACGAAAACACCAAATAAGGAACTCTGGGAAAGACGACCTGACAGGGCAAATCACAAAACCTTATTACAAGCTTTCCGGTGAATCCAGCAAGGTGTAGGGACACAGTTTTAAGCACCTTTCTTTCATGTACTTGCTCAATAACAAATAAAAACCTGCTTTAAATTGCCTTATTTTGGATAATATATCATTTAAGTGAATTATTAACAGATGATAGTGATGTGTGTTTGTTAACTGCTTTAGCTCTTCCACAATGAAAATGAAATGTAAAAATAAAATCTGGTAAAGGTTGACTTTCATTCTATATGTTGGATTCATGTAAGATAGAGACAGTATTTTCCTCTTCTGACTTTTCACTGCATCTGTAATTATAACAGTTTGGGAAAAATGTTTAGATTTATGAAATTAATTGTTTGCAGTCTAGATTAGATTAGATTAGATTAGATTAGATTCAACTTTATTGTCATTACACATATACAGGTACAGTGTAACGAAATGTAGATACTGACTATCTGAATAAATGCAGAAAACTAGACTGGAATTAATTGAAATCATGTTTTTCTACACATTTATAACGACAGGATTGAGCAGAATGCTCAGTGATGTGGTCCCAATAAAACAAGAAGGTGACCCCAAGTGGCCCAAAAAGACAAAACTCAAAAATCTGAAGTCAGACTGTAACTTTTGACCATCCATCTAATGAAAATATAAAACTAAAAATAATGATTTCATTCTTTTTTCATCTGGCTTTTTTCGAAAAGCTTGTTGAACACTTCAATAAAAGTTATATGTGATCCTGGATCACAAAACCAGTCTTAAGAAGCACGGGAACATTTTAAGTAAAAGCCAAAATATATGTTGTATGGGTCAAAGTGATCGATTTTTCTTTTAAGCCAAAAACCATTATAATATTAATTAAAGATCATGTTTTATGAAGATATTTTGTAAATTTCCTACCTTATGCTGCAGTCCCTGTGAAGAAGAAGTGATGATTGTCTTCAGTATTCTGACGTATTTACAAGATGAATAGTGGGTGTGGCTCGTGTTTTCCACTGTGAATTGATTGGATGAATAAAAACAGGATGTTCCTGTAATTTTACGGTAGCTTGCTGGCAACCACAGCTGCCGGTATTTTTCCGTAAAAACTACATAATTTGTATTTTCTGTCATTTTTCTGATATTTAATGTTTTGTGGGTCACCACTATGCTGAAGAGTGGAGTCAGTGTTTAAGTCAAGGTCAGGCAATGGCATGCCGATGTCATGCTGCATGTTGCTTTGTTTAACAGTGAATTTGATGTTTTAATAACAAATTACAAAGGAAAACATTAAGTAAATGTAATGTATTCACTTTTGTGCATTTGGACCAAGTTTCAGTTTTATATAAAGAAATTCTGTTAAGGTAAAATACTCAAATGTATTAAGTTCATACACAGCTTGAAGTTTGTGCCCTGAAGTTTTAAACTGCAAAGCTGTTTACATTATTTTCCTGTATTTTTTACGGAATTTTACTGGCAACCACAGCTGCCGGTATTTTTCCGTAAAATTTACGGAACATTTTTTACAGTGTAAAGGATCACTGTTCACTATAATGGTGATCTTAACATCTAATGTGCTTTTTCATGTTTTCATGTTTAAAATGTCGCCTATTGCAACCAAATAATAGCTGTTTGTTAACAGCACAAAATAAAACTGCAAAAACTCCAGATATAATAAATGATTTAGACTTTACTGTACAATTATGTTTAAATGTTGTTTATAATAAACTCAAAGCAAGTGTGCAGTGCGTCTAAACATCCTTTTCACAGTATTTTTCTTTCTCCATATCATGTAGCTTCTCTGTTACAAACTAAAGCCGCTGTGTGAGTGAACAGTGACGTTGATTCCAGCCAATAGAAAAATACTGAATTATTGGTGTTATTATATTAATTCTCATTGGGTGGGCAACACATACGTTTAGGTGGTCTCATCTCACCTCTGCCCATGTCTGGAGCGGCTCTGTTAACACAATGAGTTTGTGTTACGGTTCCCGTCTGTAGAACTGGTATTAACATATTTAAACAGTTCAGTCATATGATCAGTTCTCTTCAGTTCATCTGTTTCATTCTTAACATTCACATATTCTTAAAATAACAAGAATAGTGATTCTTAGTACATATATAATCTACATGTTTATATGAAAAATAAGGTTTGTATTTAAAACTCGACATTAAATTGTTCATAAATCTCTTCCTTGTGCTGCAACACATTAAAAGTTTCTTTAGTCAGACAATCTGTTTTCTGTATAAAAAATAAACTATTAACATATTCATCAATTTAACATCAATATGACCTGAAATACAACAAAACTCATGTGACTAAAATATCCATTGTATCAAATATACACTTTTCTTATTAACGTCAACACAATATATACAAGTTTGAGTTCTTTTACCTGAAGAGATTTAACTGAAATACATAAGTTAACTTACAGATGTTTCTATTAACTTCAACATTTAAGATTCACAATCTACACAATACAAATATCAATATTTCTCCACAGTAAGAAAGAGTTAAATTATTTAAAACCAAACAGATAAAAACACATTAACTTACTCGGTATTACATGAATGTTTGGAAAAACATATTTATTATTATAATAAAACCTGAAATTTCATGATAAATAAACACAAAAAACACTTTGTGTCTTTCTTCAGATGCGGCTGACAGAGTCTGAGATAAACACACACACACGTCACCATGACAACCCCTAGGCGCTTCTCCCGTGCATTCGCCGAACCGCGACGTCCTCGCGTCCGCCTCTGGAGCGTGCCTTGGCACTTCTTCTGAGCCGGCGGAGGACGAGGCTTCCCTTGTTTCTGCGGGGTTAGATAGCACCGCCTCCGAGCGTTCCTCTCGCGATACTAAGGCGATTGAGGATCTAATCGGGGCGGTAACCAAGGCAGTCGACAGGCTCCACCTTGACTGGCCGCAGGAACAAGAGGCCCCCAAGGACTCAAAGCTTGACGACAGATATCTGTCGGGTGGCCGGAGGGAGGAGCCCCAGAATAGGGCTCTCCCTTTCTTTGAGGATCTCCATGGCGAGCTATCTCGCTCATGGCAGAAACCTCACTCCTCCCGTGTTTTTGTGCCATCGAGGTCGATTTATTCAACCATCGGTGGTGCGAAGACACGGGGATACACTGCGATGCCCAGGGTGGAAGAGACGCTGGCAAGCTATCTCTCCCCTGGGACAGTCGGCCACCCACTCCGGATCATTTCCCCAGTCTCGGCCAGGCACACAGTCTCGGGTGGGTCGGGTCTACCTGAGACGTGAGGTCCTCAGGGAGAGTGTGGCGAGTCGCGCCCCCCCTCGCAGAGGCAGGGGAACGGCCCACCGTGCCCCTCAGGCCGCATCGGGAGGTCCGGACCTGAGGCACTTTATTTCTTCGAAAAAGAAGAAACCCTGAGACATGTGTGGCCGGGACTGTGGGGGTGTGCCCCCCCGGGGAGGGGTGCCCAGAATTCCAAGAGAAACTAGAGGCTCCTCTTCGGTACCCTCACAGGGCCGCTTTGCAATCCCCGCAGCTACCGATCTTTCGGGGATTAGCGGGCTCAAAAATGCTAAATATTCGGTCGTCTCCTGCCATACTGCAGGGCACCGAATGTCTAGCATTCCCCCCACAGGACGAAGTGTCAACATTGATACCCCTCTCAGAGAATCTGGCAGCATGGAAACTACTTCCAGGTATCTCTCCATGGGTAGAAAGAACTGTAACCAAAGGCTACAGAATTCAATTCGCATATTGCCCTCCGCGTTTCAACGGCGTGGTCTCCACTTCCGTGCAACCGGAGCGAGTGAATCTGTTGACACAAGAATTACAAGCTCTGCTGGAAAAAGGGGCCATAGAACATGTTCCCCTATCAGACAGAGAGTCAGGCTATTACAGCCGGTATTTTCTAGTCCCCAAGAAGGATGGGGGGTTGCGTCCAATTCTAGATCTTCGCGGATTGAACCGCTACTTGAAGACACTCAAATTCAAAATGTTGACAATCAAGATGATTGTGTCTCAAATTCAGTGTCACGACTGGTTCGTGACGATCGATCTCAAAGACGCATACTTTCACATAGAGATCTTGCCACAACACAGAAGATTCCTGAGGTTCGCTTTCGGGGGCGAAGCTTACCAGTATCGGGTTCTTCCATTCGGCCTAGCCTTGTCACCCCGCACATATACAAAATGCATGGATGCAGCTCTGGCTCCTTTGCGACTCCGGGGCATCCGCATTTTGAATTACATAGACGACTGGCTGATTTTAGCTCAGTCTCGAGAGCTAGCGCTTCGACATCGGGATGTCGTCCTAGCTCATCTCAAAGCTCTAGGGTTGAGACTCAACGTCAAAAAGAGCGTTCTTTCCCCTACGCAAAATACAACGTATCTCGGGGTCATATGGGACTCGATCGAAATGCAGGCACAACTGTCTCCCGCACGTGTCGAGTCCATCCAAAATACCCTGAGAGGCATCAGGTTAGGCCAGAAAGTGACAAATCATCACTTTCAGAGAGTTCTAGGTCTCATGGCAGCGGCTTCCACAGTGATACCTCTGGGCCTGCTTCATATGAGACCGTTTCAGTTGTGGCTCAGAGCCAGGGGGTTTCATCCAAGGGCCAACCCCCAGAGGCATATAAGGGTGACGCGCCAGGGGCTTCGCACCCTTTCTATGTGGTTCAGACCTCGGTTTCTGACTTTAGGTCCCACTCTCGGTCCGTGTTGTCATCGCAAAATGCTAACGACAGACGCATCCCTCACGGGTTGGGGTGCGGTCTTAAATGGCCGTCCAGCCCAAGGGATCTGGAGAGGTCATCTTCTCGATTGGCACATCAATTGCCTCGAAATGATGGCTGTATTTCTGGCCCTGAAATACTTCCTCCGGCAGTTACGAGGCTACCATGTCCTAGTGCGGTTGGACAACACTTCAGTAGTCTCGTACATAAATCACCAGGGCGGACTGCGGTCGCGCCACCTGAACAAATTGGCCCAGCAGATTCTGCCCTGGGCAGAGGACAAATTCCTGTCCCTCAGAGCAATTCACATCCCGGGGCATATGAATGTGGGAGCAGACTTGCTGTCCAGACAAGCTGTGACAAACGGGGAATGGAAACTCCACCCCGAAGTAGTCAAACAAATCTGGGAAAGATTTTACGAAGCAGAGGTGGACCTCTTTGCTACGCAGGAGACAGCACAATGTCCCCTCTACTTCTCTATGATTCATCCAGCTCCCCTGGGTCTGGACGCGATGGCCCATACATGGCCCAGACTGCGTCTTTACGCATTTCCTCCGACAGCTCTGCTCCCGGGAGTCCTGGCAAAGGTCCGTCAACAGGGGTCTCGCCTCTTATTGATAGCTCCCCGTTGGCCAACCAGAATCTGGTTCTCGGACCTAGTATCCCTCCTAGACGACCCTCCTTGGGCGATCCCAGTCAGGAGAGATCTCTTATCTCAGGCACAGGGGACAGTGTTTCATCCTCGTCCCGAGCTCTGGAACCTCCATGTCTGGCCCTTGAGGGGCACCAGCTGAGAGGCACTGGGCTCCCGCCTGACGTAGTAGAGACTATTGTAAGTGCTAGGGCTCCTTCCACTAGAAGGTGCTACGCCCTTAGATGGAGCGTTTTTTACAGATGGTGCCTTGCACACCATGCAGACCCAATTCACTGCCAGATAGTTTCAGTGTTGGAATTTCTGCAAGAGAAACTGTCCTCAGGGATAACCCCCGGTACTCTCAGGGTTTACGTGGCCGCCATTTCGGCCTGCCACGCCCTGATTGAAGGGGTTACTGTGGGAAAGCACCCTTTAGTTGTCCGCTTTATTCGAGGAGCGAGGCGACTGATGCCTCCTTCTAGAAGGACAGTCCCTCCATGGGACTTAGCGACAGTGCTCGAGGGTCTACTTAGCGCCCCCTTCGAACCCTTGGAATCAGCGCCTGTCAGGCTTCTGACCTTTAAAATGGTTTTTCTAATGGCAATCACTTCTCTTAAGAGAATCGGAGATTTGCAGGCGCTCTCGACCTCGCCGTCCTGTTTAAATTTTGCCCCTGGGATGGTCAAAGCTATTCTGCATCCTCACCCGAGTTATCTCCCTAAAGTTCCATTCTCCACCGTGCATCCGGTTATTCTTGAGGCCTTTTGCCCTCCGCCGATCACGACGTCGGAGCAGGAACGATTACACCTACTGTGTCCAGTACGTGCTCTTCAGACTTACGTCCACCGCACAAGCCAGTGGCGTAAATCAAAGCAACTTTTTATATGCTATGGGGGCCGCAACAAAGGGGCGGCTGCTACCAAGCAAACAATATCACATTGGGTAAGGGATGCTATTGCCCTGGCCTATGAGGCGCGCGGTCAAGCTTCACCTCTAGGAGTCAGAGCTCATTCCACAAGAGGGGTTTCTTCTTCTATGGCCTTAGCAAGAGGAGTCCCCTTGCAGCAAGTGTGTGATGCGGCGGACTGGTCCTCTCCGCACACATTTGTTAGATTTTATAGTCTGGATGTCCATGCCACTCCCGGCTCACGTGTCCTGGA
Source organism: Triplophysa dalaica (assembly GCF_015846415.1). Classification (NCBI taxonomy): domain Eukaryota; kingdom Metazoa; phylum Chordata; class Actinopteri; order Cypriniformes; family Nemacheilidae; genus Triplophysa; species Triplophysa dalaica. The sequence goes on along the minus strand of NC_079546.1, from coordinate 22,454,580 downwards.
GTCTACATCCCAGAGTCGTGCTTGAGTCCTCCTCTCGGATTGTGCACACACGTCACACAACCTTGGGGGTTCCAGACACTTCCAGTGCGGCGGCGTTGGTATTCTCGTTCCCATAGCGTTTGAAACGCAGCATCGAGTGTAGCTTTTGATAGGGAACGTCTCGGGTTACTTGGCTGTAACCATGTTCCCTGAAAAAGCGGGAACGAGATGCTGCGCCTCAATGCCGCACTGCAGGCGTGCCCGGACGTCCTTTCAGACAAAGTTGGAACCTGATGACGCGTCCGCACTCACGCGTATTTATAACCGGCAGGTGCGGGTGTAATTAGCCACGTCACCTGCCGAGGTTATTTAAAGCCAAAATAATTTTTGGGGTGTTTGACACACGTGCTTCACAACCGGTCGAACAAAGACTGTTCTCCCATAGCGTTTGAAACGCAGCATCTCGTTCCCGCTTTTTCAGGGAACAGGGTTACAGCCAAGTAACCCGAGACGTTCTCTTCAGTCCAATCCAGACCTTCTGATTGTTATTAACAGTCTTCTTCAGCTCGTTCATGTCATTGATGTTTTTTACTGTGGCCAGATCTGTGTAGTTCTCTCTGCAGTATCTCTGAGCTTCAGTCCAGTTCATCTTCATGTTTATATAGTGATAGCGGCGCTGAATGCATTCAGATAATGAACAGAGAGCTGAAAGAGAGAGTTTTTATTCAAACACATTCACTCAGAGCTGATCTAAGCAGGAGACACCACACAATCATCATTTTCTGACGGAATGTTTCTATTGAAGAAGCAGATTCTGACAGATTTTGGCCTGTTTGTGCATCAAACTTAACTGAGTCAAAGGAACAAGAGAACTAAAAAATGTAAGACGATCGAATTATTTTACAGTATACAACAAAAGGCCACAATATTCGACATCTGTGCACAGATTTTCTTCCTTCTTCAAGAGAAAACATGTGCGCTTTGTTTGTTTGGAAAAAAACATTTGTATGGATTTGAATTTTAACCACCATCACAACACTGCTCACAAAAATATTCATGAAAGGACCTCTGTGACACCAACATTTGGATACAGAGAGTTGCTGGTCAAGAGCTTCAGGCAAATACATTTGAAAGAGACCTGAACACGTGAACATATCGTTTTAAATAACAAACTTACTTTCAACTTTAGGTGAACTGACACTTTAAATGTTCAGCAAAAAAACAATTAAATTGTTTCTTTATTAGGGTTCGAGCCCGAAGGGCTAGAAACCTATTGTATTTGTTAGTTTTATTCTTATTATTATTCTGCCCTAAAACTGATGCTGCAGCCCAAACCGTAAGACCGACAGAGCTGAGACTTGGTCAGATGGTAGTAGTCCTTGTCGCTACTCAGATACACGGAGCCAGCCAAATCGGCCCATAGGTGGCGCTACAACGATGAAAAGCGCGTTTGCGCCTTATACTCCTAAACCATTGGTCGCACACCCAAGTGTCTTATATCAGTGTAATCACTGGCTCAAAACTTAAAAAACGTATATCTCCGATTTCATTTCCGGTATGCAAATTTTTTCGCTAATTTGCATTTTATGAAAAAAAAAAAAAATGAACTAGTCCCTGGATTTTTGCCCTATCGAAACCAAACCAACGTTGATGAATTCTGTGGAGTGTGAATGTAAATAGTTATCGAAAAAAAGTTGAATTTTCTGCTCACGGCCGCTAGGTGGCGCTAAAACGTCCAAACCGGAAGTGGCATATTTAGCTAAAATGGCCATAACTCGTGAACTGTTTGAGATATCTTCATGGGGCTTGGAACATATGTGTAGACCCTCAGTCCGGAGTTATAATAAAAAAAATGTGGCGTTTGGCCACTAGGTGGCGCTATAATTTGAATGAGCTAGAAAATGGCTATAACTACGCAACCCTTTGCCCGAATGACTTGATAATTGGTATGGTGGGTCTTTGTCTCATGCTTCATGAATATCTAAAAGGACATTGACGTATGTCAAAAAACATGGCCGCCATTGGCCAATGAATTTTGAGCACTCATTACACCGGGTAAACGGAGGCCGATCAAAACGACACTCGCTGGGCTTATTCATCTCAAGGTCCTTAAGGTCTGTAAGAAATGTGAACTCATTTGGCCACCGGGGGGCGAAGTAACGCTTTAGTAGTGCTTAAACATTTGTGTATCATGTGACACTTGACATATAACCAAACTATTTGTATTATATGATAGATCTCCTTATTCTAAACAACTTTGCCTCTAGAACAACTTCTGTCGATCAAATGGTTTGTGAGTTATCGCAGATATTGATAGAAACCTTTCTTCGCAAACTTGTCCCTGAGTTTTTGACCGATCAGACCCAAACCAATGTAGATGACTTGTGTGGAGTGTGAAGGTAAATAATTATCAAAAAAAGTTGAAATTTCCTTTCACGATCGCTTAGGGGCCCCAAAATAAAAAAATGGGCGGAGCCTATCACATTTAAATGGCCTCAAATCAACAACGGTTTAACATTTCAGCAAGGGGCTCAGGAAATATCTGGAGACCATCACTAGGATGTCACATAAAAAAGAACGTGGCGTTTGGACACTAGGTGGCGCTATAATAATAAAAATGGCAAAATGCACATGTCTTTTGGTGGCCTAGACAACTGTTCGTCACGTGACATTTGAGTAATACACAAACTATTGATATCAAACGATAGATCTCCTTATTCATAACAACTTTGCCTCTTGAACCATTGATGTCTATCAAATGGTTTGTGAGTTATTGGTGATGATTTAAAAAACTACTTTTTCAAACTTGTTCAAGGATTTTCAAGCAATTTCAAAATTTCCACCTCAGTTCATTTCTTTGGACTCTCTAGGTCAATAATCATCAAAATCATGTTGAGTTTTTTTTTGTTTTGTGACCATAACAGGGTCCTTTATTATATTAGCGTGAAACGAGTATGTTATATGTCGATACTCCTTAATAAATAATCCAACTGACTTGCCATGTAGTACTATTATACATATTATAACACTTAACAAGCATGCAAAATGTGATGCTCATAGGAAGAGACATTCATTTCGATGGCTTTCTTATAGAGTCACCAGATCACAATGCATGTAGCTTTGCTAAAGGAACGATAAATATGTGCAGGATAAAGGTGTGTAGTGTGCGTGTGTGTTTATGGATATCATTTCCCTCTGTATCATATGAGTTTGAATGCACTGTATAGTTCTGTGTGTCTTGTGTGATCGAGAGTGTGCATGTGTGTGTAATGAAATGTGTCTCACAGGAAGACAGTGTTAGAAATATAATGTATTACACATTAAACGTTGCTCCATATTTACACATCTATAAATATAGCACATGTCTGCTTGCTTTTAAGATGAGTGTTGATATATATATATAACACAGCTTTATTAGATAAAACCAGTTTAATTGCATGTAAACCCAAATTGCTACTCAGCCAGTCACATGGCAGCAGCTCAATAAATTTAGGCATTTAGACATGGTAAACATGACTTCCTGAAGTTCAAAGCAAACATCAAAATGGGGTATATTGTATTATGTGAGGTGTTTGTATAAAATTAAGCATAATTTAAATGCCATGGCATTCTAGAATATTATGAATGTGAATCAATGTATCTATTTAAGATGCTCCTGGCCTTAAGCCTTAAAAAAAATGTATACACGTCTATCATAATGTATGGCAGGTGCCATGCCACATCCATAGCAACTAAACAGGTTAACTTAGCAACCATTAAGCTAGACCTATATCTCTGGAACAGAACATCGTAGAGACATGAGAATTGGTTAATTTCACTCGTCCCTTATCTGTTTAAACCTGCATATGAGTGTAAGCATGCGTGGTCTGTATTAACCGTTGCTGACCATTTCTTTCATTTTTCTGGATATGGGTAAGTGTCATCCGTTGCGGATGTGTTATGGTGCGATTCCTGACCGTAGTCAGCGAAGGCAGTCGACCTTAGTCCCCTTAGACTGCTCGAACCCGATGATTACTGCTTGCAGTTATATTTACAATTTATTATTAGAAAACGCATTTAACCACTTTTAAGCCACACATATGTCGTATTGAATGTCTGAGGAGGATTTAATGGGTGATATAGCAATACTTGGTAACCATTAAATTTATTCACAGTAAGAGGTTTAAAAATATATTTAGTGTCATAAGAAATATTGAAAACTCACACTTCTATTAATGTAATAACAAGGGTCTGATGGAAGGAAGAGGAATAAAGCTAAGTGAGAGATCTGAGAGCCTCATTGTATAAGAATTATCCATTTTTGCTTCTATGAAAATCATTCTTCTGACCCAGAAACAGAAAACACACATGATACAAGATCAAATGTTGACATCCATACTTACTGTGATGTTTTCAGGGCTGTCACACATTGGGCGTAAGACTCACTCATTTGACTCTGTTGTCATGCTCTCACACCACACATCTGTCTTCTCACGCAGGGCCGTACATCAATGTGACCTCCTTCCTCAAAAAGACCTCAAGTCAGGCCGGGGGAAGTCACATCACGGCTTTAATATCCTTCTGGAAGCATGAGACCCCCAGTGCAGAGGCGTTCCCCATAGTGTGGTCATCGATGCTGTGTGGAGTTCTATCAAAAGGAAACGGCTGAACAACTCGCTGACTGTAGTACGAATGTCTACCGGACCAAAGTCATGCCTAAAATCTATAAGTCTGTTGTTTGAAATGTATATATTTAGTAACACATCACAACAACCTCTGCTGTGTCTCTTATTATCTTGTGTTCACTGGCGGACACACATGCAAATGACAGAACACACACCTTGTTTCTTCTCATTTACGTGAACAAGGATACAAATAAGCAGGATGTAAAGTTAGTAAGTAAATAAGTCTTTCTTGAGAAATAACCAAAAGATGGGAGGTGCTGAAGACCTGATGTAATATAACAACACATGAACATACACAGAGAGAGAGAAACAGCAGCAGATTCAGGAGAGAAACACACAAGAGATGAAGAGTAAGAACTATTTTCATTCTCATTCTTATTAAAATCATTCTTTTGAATTGATTCTGTTTTTGTGAATTGATCTGAAAATAACTTTTAATGAAACTTTATCAAGAAACTGATTTTCTGAAGAGATACAGTAATGATAGAAAATTTGACTTATAACTTCATTGACTTTTATACATGACAGAAACTAAGCAAACTTTTATGTCATACTCACAGATTTAATTAATTTTACAAACCGAACAAACAGAAGTTTAACATTTGAGGTTTTTAATGTGTTTCTTCCTCAGAAATGGCTCAGACTCTGTTTTTCAGTCTTCTTGTCATTGGTGAGTTTGTGTTTCTGGTTTTACGTCTGATTTAAATGTCGTAGAGACATGGGGGTTGGTTCATTTCATTATTGGCTTAAAGTGTCATCACCCTAGTTCCCAGTTCTGTGGTTTGCCACAAAGCAACACTCGCATTTTCTACTGTAAATCTATATTAAATTATTATGAGATCTTTAATGTTTTCAAAAATCTTGACAGTATATTTTTTTGAACAAAAAGGAATTCTTTTATTCAATGAATGAATACATATGATAAATGAATATATGATAAATGAGTAATGTAATAAATGAGATACATGGAATAGAATAATAAAATTACATAAAACAAGAAACAACTGTATGTTTCTATCCCGATGTCTCAGAACAAACAATTAGATATTTAACAAACAAGGGCTTTGAAATATCACCAGGATTGATGTTTGTGATTTCAATGTTCAGGTCTAAGTGCACGATGCAAAATTACTATTGCTGATGGTGGAATATAGATTGAAATCAAACAGCACAGAATATATTGCAGATTGGTAAAAAATCAATCATTGAGCCAGCTCAGAAATCTCACTGCAGGATATTTCCTTGTTTTTCTTGTTTTCTCGCTGCCAGTCTGATGTGTTTTAAAATGTGATTTGATTCTGAGTTGCCGACTCGAGCGATCGTCTCTCTGAGACACTAACAGGCTTAAATCTGTCAGAATCTGCTTCTTCAATACAAACGTTGTGTCAGTAAATGATGATTGTGTGGTGTCAGGCCAATCCTGTTTAGATCAGCTCTGAGTGAATGTGTCTGAATAAAAACTCTCTCTTTCAGCTCTCTGTTCAATATCTGAAGGCATCCAGCGCCGCTATCACTATATAAACATGAAGATGAACTGGACTGAAGCTCAGAGATACTGTAGAGAGAACTACACAGATCTGGCCACAGTCAACAACATCAATGACATGAACGAGCTGAAGAAGACTGTGAATAACAATCAGATGGTCTGGATTGGACTGAAGAGAACAGGTGTTTATAAATGGAAGTGGTCTCGTGGTGATCTTGTGAAATATCTGAACTGGGAAACTGGACCATCAAATGTCAAAAATAATTGTGCTTTTATGAGAAATGGAACATGGCGTCATCAGGACTGTAATGTGAACATGAGTCTCATCTGCTACAATGGTGAGTGACTGCAAAGCTTCACTTCACAAAACATGATCATAAGAAAACAATAATAAACATCACAGTTAAGACACAGAACACATGTGGGGCACTTCTCATCTCTAACTCACTTCTCATCTCTCACTCACTTCTCATCTCTAACTCACTTCTCATCTCTAACTCACTTCTCATCTCTCACTCACTTCTCATCTCTCACTCACTTCTCATCTCTGACTCACTTCTCATCTCTAACTCACTTCTCATCTCTAACTCACTTCTCATCTCTCACTCACTTCTCATCTCTAACTCACTTCTCATCTCTAACTCACTTCTCATCTCTCACTCACTTCTCATCTCTAACTCACTTCTCATCTCTCACTCACTTCTCATCTCTCACTCACTTCTCATCTCTAACTCACTTCTCATCTCTAACTCACTTCTCATCTCTCACTCACTTCTCATCTCTAACTCACTTCTCATCTCTAACTCACTTCTCATCTCTCACTCACTTCTCATCTCTCACTCACTTCTCATCTCTAACTCACTTCTCATCTCTCACTCACTTCTCATCTCTCACTCACTTCTCATCTCTCACTCACTTCTCATCTCTAACTCACTTCTCATCTCTAACTCACTTCTCATCTCTCACTCACTTCTCATCTCTAACTCACTTCTCATCTCTCACTCACTTCTCATCTCTCACTCACTTCTCATCTCTAACTCACTTCTCATCTCTCACTCACTTCTCATCTCTCACTCACTTCTCATCTCTCACTCACTTCTCATCTCTAACTCACTTCTCATCTCTAACTCACTTCTCATCTCTCACTCACTTCTCATCTCTAACTCACTTCTCATCTCTGACTCACTTCTCATCTCTAACTCACTTCTCATCTCTCACTCACTTCTCATCTCTAACTCACTTCTCATCTCTCACTCACTTCTCATCTCTCACTCACTTCTCATCTCTCACTCACTTCTCATCTCTAACTCACTTCTCATCTCTAACTCACTTCTCATCTCTAACTCACTTCTCATCTCTAACTCACTTCTCATCTCTAACTCACTTCTCATCTCTAACTCACTTCTCATCTCTAACTCACTTCTCATCTCTAACTCACTTCTCATCTCTCACTCACTTCTCATCTCTAACTCACTTCTCATCTCTAACTCACTTCTCATCTCTCACTCACTTCTCATCTCTCACTCACTTCTCATCTCTAACTCACTTCTCATCTCTCACTCACTTCTCATCTCTCACTCACTTCTCATCTCTAACTCACTTCTCATCTCTAACTCACTTCTCATCTCTAACTCACTTCTCATCTCTCACTCACTTCTCATATCTCACTCACCTCTCATCTCTCACTCACTTCTCATCTCTAACTCACCTCTCATATCTCACTCACCTCTCATCTCTCACTCACTTCTCATCTCTAACTCACTTCTCATCTCTAACTCACTTCTCATCTCTAACTCACTTCTCATCTCCAACTCACTTCTCATCTCTAACTCACTTCTCATCTCTGACTCACTTCTCATCTCTAACTCACTTCTCATCTCCAACTCACTTCTCATCTCTCACTCACTTCTCATCTCTGACTCACTTCTCATCTCTCACTCACTTCTCATCTCTAACTAACTTCTCATCTCTAACTTTAGGTGCATCAAAGGATTTAATTATCTGTCAATCACAGACTTTAATTCTGAGCTGTGGTGAGTTTCATTTGTATTCTGTCCAATGATTTAAAGGTCACATAACATTATGAGAAAATAGAAAAATTAAATACAATCGCATGTCATGTGTCTTTTTATCAACAGATGAGGGAACTATTCAAATCATTTCAGCCAATTACGGGCGTACAGACGCTCAGACCTGCTCTACTGGAAGACCACATGGACAGCTCTTAAAGGATTGGTGCAGTCAGAACAGATCCCAAACAGTGGCCACTCTGTAAGAACAGTAAACAATATTAAAGAGCTATCAGATATTATCACATAATTGTTTACATGTTTTTGCTGTTCTTTGTACACAGATGTGATGGAGAAACGAGTTGTTCTTTGGTTGTGAGCGATGCAGTCTTCACTGATCCTTGTGATGGAAATTATAAATATCTGACTGTGTCTTATGAGTGTGTTGCAGCACCACCAAGTGAGTTTTACACCCAACTGACACCAAACTCTTATAAAATATACAGCAGTAAAGTCGAAGTGTATGTTAAGATTTATTTATTTATTAGCTAAGTAAACAATTAACCGTCTGCTAGTAGTGTACCTGTAAGTTTACTATTTTAATACTGTTGGGGACTAAACTGGCCCTCTACACTGAAACTTGATATCTGTGTTTGTCTGATTCACTTTTAAGATAATCGCTTCATATCTTTTTCTATAATTTATGACACTGTTGTTTTACAATGTGAGGCAAAGTAAACAAACAATTCTCTGATGTTACAGTCAACATCATCTGATGTTGCCAAAAGGTTTCTCATTGGTCTAAGATGCTCTTCATTGGCAACTGAGTTGACCAATCAGCGTTTACCACACAGATACGTCGTTTGAGGAAAAGTTAGCGAATTTGTGAACATAAGCCCTTAAGTAAAAGCCCGGAATTAATACTGAAATAAAACATTATCCGTGTTTTGCTGAATTGTTTAAAAGTGTAGCTTTGTTGTTGCTGTTGATATTGCTATTACACCAGAGAAAGCAAATCACTTTAAACGAATTAAATGCTGCAAGTGCAAGTGTTATTTTACATATATCTGTACAATCAAAAAAATTACTCATCAGTTGAACGTAATTTATTCAAGTGGCAAACTACTATTGATACATTTCTATAACTATATATAATCAGGTTCATTGAGTAAAAAAAACTATTCTTGAGGGTTAGTGAATACTACCCATGGAAATAAGTTAAATCACTTTATTTACATATATTAGGTATCAAAGTAAACTATATGCAAACATACTACATCTACTTAATAAAATGTAGGCAACAATTTGCACTGAATTAGGTTGAGTAGATTTTATTCAGTTATTTTTATTAAAGAATAACTAAATTTTCAGTTACGAGTCATGACACACTAAAATAAATTAGAAAATGTCTACTTAATTTTTATTAATAACTTAATTAATACAATGAGTAATATTACTTTATATAACCAACAGCAGTTCATCTGTTTATTATAAATATTGAATAATTAAAAACTAAATATGACTTATTCAGAGAAGCTTGAATTGACCTACACATGGTCAGAAACAGCAGATCACATCAAATGCCTTTGTTGACCAAATAACAAACGTTTATAAAATCCCTTTTTGACAATGTTATAACAATTATATGTTAAAACAACACAAATCATGTATGCAGTGCCAAGATGAATGTTCTAAGTTACATAACTGAACATAAAAAATCATGTTGTGACAAAATTATAAAAAATTATGTTGATTTCACTTATTTAAATTAATCAAATTGGACAAGCAGCAAAAATTTCAGCACATTATTGTGATCAGTGTTCACTTTAGGTGAGCTTACTTCTCTTAGTTATCTTATCTCAGGTGTGTTTCAGGCGCAGCATAACTGTCTTAATGACAAAAGAGTATACTGTTGTAGAGTATTAGTTGTTTCATGAATAGCTAATCCTCAAGTTGTTTCAAATCTTTATACATTTCTTTGTTTGGTGAAACACAAAGAAAGATATTTACAAAAAAATTACACTCGTCTGCCGGCCAAGCGGCTTCCGCGCTGTATTCCATGGCTGTGATCCAAGTATAACAGGCCAAACTCCTCCAGGGAATGGACGAGTCAGTTACTGACATTGCGCCATTAAAGGGCTGAGGAGCGCAACGGATCTGGCTCTATGCGCCACCAAGCCTTGGGAGGCGATAGGCAGATCGATGGCCAGTCTCATGGTTCTCGAGCGCCATCTATGGATGGAATGCCTGTTCTTAACCAGTGTTTGGGTAAGAAGGAAGGTTGGTGAGATACCTGTTCTTAGCCATGCCTTTGGGTAAGAAGAGAGGTAGATAGCACACTGACCCAACCTACTGGAGGGTGGGAAGGTGCTTTCGCAGGTATACGCCCCCCCGGATGCCAGTCCTACATGTCGCCACACAGGACGTGGGCTGACACCGGGTTTACTCAAAGTTTGTTAACCCTTGCAAAGGTGTTTGGGCATACAGATGTCTGCTAGAGAGGCGCTTCTGGCCAGTGTCCAGGAGGTGGCTATACCCCGTGTGGAGTGAGCCCTCACTGCTAATGGGCATGAAAGATTCTGAGATCGGTATGCCGTCGTACCGGCATCCACGACTCAGTGCGCCAGCCTCTAGTTGGAGACAGCCTTCCCCTTCTGCTGTCCTCCAAAACCGACAAAGAGCTGGTCAGAGCTTCTGAGCTCTGCGTGTGGTCCAAGTAGAGGCACAGTGCGCGTTCTGGACACAATACGGATGGGGTTGGGTCTCCCCGATAGAGAACGCCTGCAAGTTCACCACTTGGTCCAGTAAGGGAGTAGTGGGAATGTTTGGGCATGCTTCCGGGCCTGGGTCTCAAGATAACATAAGAGTTGCCAGGGCCAAATTCAAGGCAATCTGGGGACACGGAGAATGCTTGGAATTCCCCTTACCTCTTGAAGGAAGCGAGCGTCATCAGGAGGACCGTCTTACTCGTCAGGTGAGGAAGATCGGAACCTCCGAGGGGCTCTTGGTGTAAACCACAGATCTCGCGAGTGTGCCAAGATAAGCCAGTCTTCAAGATAGTTTTAGTACCCGCACACCTTTTTCCCGAAGGGGTAAGGGACCAAAAGGGTGGACTCTGTACTTATATGTCCGCCCCTCGAACGCGAACCGTAGGAACGGCTGGTGTCGAGGGAGGATCAAGACATGAAAGTAAGGGTCCTTCAGGTCGATTGCCACGAACCAATCCTGACACCTGATAGATGTCAGGACGCTCCTCTGCGTGAGCATCCTGAATGGCAGGTTTTGAAGGTGCTTGTTCAGGGTACGCAGATCTAGAATGGGGCGCAACCCTCCGTCATTTTTTTGACACCGGCAACCTAGCACATTTTGGGACTATAAACCGGATTAAGACACCTATTAGCTTGTCTCCTGCTGGGCTTCCCTGCTTTATACCTATTCTCGAGCCATGGCTCTGGGATTATATGGTGTTTTTCGTTCCACTTGTAGCACGGCGGGATTATACTGGTTCCCCACAGCGTCCTGTGTGAATTGTCGATAGGGAAGGTACTCTGTTACTAACGTAACCTTGATTCCCTGAGATATGAGAATGAGTACTGCGTTCCTGGCCGTTTTTACAAGCTGCATATGGTCGTCGCTTCAGTCGAAGTATCCTGAGGACCCTACGGCGATGTGTCTGCTTATATAGCCATAAACCCCGCCCCTTTTGGCGGGCGCCATCTCCATAGGTCCGTGCAGCTTTGCTGATATTGGCATAAATTTTTACCTTACACACCAATGGCCGTGCAGTATTCACTAAAGCTTCAGTCATCGGAGAAAAATGAGTTTTTCCCATAGGGTCCTGCTACGCAGTACTCGTTCCCGTATCTCAGCGAACCAAGATTACGTTAGTAGCGGAGTACATTTTCTGTTTTATACAAATTCAAGATCAGCGCCTCCTCTCATATTCATTATAGCTTGTTTCCGCACCTTCTGATTCACAAATGAAGCACTGCTCAAAACTTTCAGAAGAAAAGAGTTTCTGAAGATTCACGACTAGACTGTTAGTGAATATAAATCATGAGACTTGAATCTTTATTTTCTTCAACAGACAGCAGTAAATCATACATCATTGATACTTCTAATAAAACATGGAGAGAAGCTCAGAGTTTCTGCAGACAGTATCATACTGATCTGATCAGTGTGAGGAACCAGACTGACAATCAACTGATCCACAACATCATTAATGATCCTCACACATCTGTCTGGATTGGTCTGTTCAGAGACTCGTGGGAGTGGTCAGATAACACTGACTCAGCCTTCAGAAACTGGAGGTCTGGTGAACCGAATAATTCTGGTGGTTCTGAAGATTGTACAGAGGCCAGAGTGAATGATCAGGGTCAATGGAATGATGCACGCTGCAGTAACTCTCACACGTTTGTGTGTCATGAAGGTGAGTTAATAAAAGTCAATGTGTGTCTTTGATGACAGAAGTTTCTTCATAATGAAACTGATCTCAGTTCAGTCACAGTGTTTGTGTTTTGTTCTCATGTTCAGTTGTTTGTGTTTATTGTGTGTTCAGATGAGCTGATATTGATCCAGAAGAATCTGAGCTGGACTGAAGCTGTGAGATACTGCAGAGAGAATCATGTGGATCTGGTTTCAGTTGATTCAGAGAAGATTCAGCGCTGGGTGAAAGCAGCGGTTTATCAGGCCTCGACTGCTGAGGTGTGGCTGGGGTTACGTCTCTCCTGCTCTGTGGGGATTTGGTTCTGGGTGAATGGAGAGATCACGTGTTATCAGAATTGGGCTCCGAGGAATGAAACAGCAGTGGATGACTGTGAGCGTGAAGTGAGATCTGGAGCGGTTCAGTCTGGAGGAGATCATCTCTGGATCAGTCTTCCTGAATCTCAAACACTCAACTTCATCTGCAGAAGAAAAGAGAAATAAATATTGTTTTTTGTTCCTTTGTTAATTTCCTGGTTTTCGTTTCTTGTTTTGTTGCTTAACAACAGGGAGCATCTAAGGGCCACACTACAAATACTTGAATCAAACTTTCATGAGTCTCAGCATGCAGTGCAGTTGATATGTTTGTCTGAATTAGTTTAATGATTTTGACCGTTCTTGAGGTTTATATGACAAGTGTCGGTGTCTAAGTGTGTCAGTAACACATTCTTTGTTTTTCTGTTCATACTGTCACATCATACTGTCACATACTGGTTATCAACCAAAACATTTACATTCATTTCACATTTTGACTCTTATGTTTGGCAAACTTTGTCAATTTAACCTCTTAACTCAAGAGCTTAACTAAAGCAAACACTGATGACAATGGTGGTTTAATGTTTTTTTCAACATTAATTGCAGGTGCAAAAGTGATATTAATTCAATGCCATTAACTTTGACAAACCAACAATTTCTAACTTTTATTAGATTTCTTGCTGTTAGGGGACACTTTTTTTCATATGTGATTTATAAATAAGTTCATATTCGAGTTAAAGTGGCACTCACAGCATCCACACGAGGGCTTATAGCAGCTGGATCTTTTTTTTCCTGAATGTAACACATAGACGAAAACACCAAATAAGGAACTCTGGGAAAGACGACCTGACAGGGCAAATCACAAAACCTTATTACAAGCTTTCCGGTGAATCCAGCAAGGTGTAGGGACACAGTTTTAAGCACCTTTCTTTCATGTACTTGCTCAATAACAAATAAAAACCTGCTTTAAATTGCCTTATTTTGGATAATATATCATTTAAGTGAATTATTAACAGATGATAGTGATGTGTGTTTGTTAACTGCTTTAGCTCTTCCACAATGAAAATGAAATGTAAAAATAAAATCTGGTAAAGGTTGACTTTCATTCTATATGTTGGATTCATGTAAGATAGAGACAGTATTTTCCTCTTCTGACTTTTCACTGCATCTGTAATTATAACAGTTTGGGAAAAATGTTTAGATTTATGAAATTAATTGTTTGCAGTCTAGATACTGACTATCTGAATAAATGCAGAAAACTAGACTGGAATTAATTGAAATCATGTTTTTCTACACATTTATAACGACAGGATTGAGCAGAATGCTCAGTGATGTGGTCCCAATAAAACAAGAAGGTGACCCCAAGTGGCCCAAAAAGACAAAACTCAAAAATCTGAAGTCAGACTGTAACTTTTGACCATCCATCTAATGAAAATATAAAACTAAAAATAATGATTTCATTCTTTTTTCATCTGGCTTTTTTCGAAAAGCTTGTTGAACACTTCAATAAAAGTTATATGTGATCCTGGATCACAAAACCAGTCTTAAGAAGCACGGGAACATTTTAAGTAAAAGCCAAAATATATGTTGTATGGGTCAAAGTGATCGATTTTTCTTTTAAGCCAAAAACCATTATAATATTAATTAAAGATCATGTTTTATGAAGATATTTTGTAAATTTCCTACCTTATGCTGCAGTCCCTGTGAAGAAGAAGTGATGATTGTCTTCAGTATTCTGACGTATTTACAAGATGAATAGTGGGTGTGGCTCGTGTTTTCCACTGTGAATTGATTGGATGAATAAAAACAGGATGTTCCTGTAATTTTACGGTAGCTTGCTGGCAACCACAGCTGCCGGTATTTTTCCGTAAAAACTACATAATTTGTATTTTCTGTCATTTTTCTGATATTTAATGTTTTGTGGGTCACCACTATGCTGAAGAGTGGAGTCAGTGTTTAAGTCAAGGTCAGGCAATGGCATGCCGATGTCATGCTGCATGTTGCTTTGTTTAACAGTGAATTTGATGTTTTAATAACAAATTACAAAGGAAAACATTAAGTAAATGTAATGTATTCACTTTTGTGCATTTGGACCAAGTTTCAGTTTTATATAAAGAAATTCTGTTAAGGTAAAATACTCAAATGTATTAAGTTCATACACAGCTTGAAGTTTGTGCCCTGAAGTTTTAAACTGCAAAGCTGTTTACATTATTTTCCTGTATTTTTTACGGAATTTTACTGGCAACCACAGCTGCCGGTATTTTTCCGTAAAATTTACGGAACATTTTTTACAGTGTAAAGGATCACTGTTCACTATAATGGTGATCTTAACATCTAATGTGCTTTTTCATGTTTTCATGTTTAAAATGTCGCCTATTGCAACCAAATAATAGCTGTTTGTTAACAGCACAAAATAAAACTGCAAAAACTCCAGATATAATAAATGATTTAGACTTTACTGTACAATTATGTTTAAATGTTGTTTATAATAAACTCAAAGCAAGTGTGCAGTGCGTCTAAACATCCTTTTCACAGTATTTTTCTTTCTCCATATCATGTAGCTTCTCTGTTACAAACTAAAGCCGCTGTGTGAGTGAACAGTGACGTTGATTCCAGCCAATAGAAAAATACTGAATTATTGGTGTTATTATATTAATTCTCATTGGGTGGGCAACACATACGTTTAGGTGGTCTCATCTCACCTCTGCCCATGTCTGGAGCGGCTCTGTTAACACAATGAGTTTGTGTTACGGTTCCCGTCTGTAGAACTGGTATTAACATATTTAAACAGTTCAGTCATATGATCAGTTCTCTTCAGTTCATCTGTTTCATTCTTAACATTCACATATTCTTAAAATAACAAGAATAGTGATTCTTAGTACATATATAATCTACATGTTTATATGAAAAATAAGGTTTGTATTTAAAACTCGACATTAAATTGTTCATAAATCTCTTCCTTGTGCTGCAACACATTAAAAGTTTCTTTAGTCAGACAATCTGTTTTCTGTATAAAAAATAAACTATTAACATATTCATCAATTTAACATCAATATGACCTGAAATACAACAAAACTCATGTGACTAAAATATCCATTGTATCAAATATACACTTTTCTTATTAACGTCAACACAATATATACAAGTTTGAGTTCTTTTACCTGAAGAGATTTAACTGAAATACATAAGTTAACTTACAGATGTTTCTATTAACTTCAACATTTAAGATTCACAATCTACACAATACAAATATCAATATTTCTCCACAGTAAGAAAGAGTTAAATTATTTAAAACCAAACAGATAAAAACACATTAACTTACTCGGTATTACATGAATGTTTGGAAAAACATATTTATTATTATAATAAAACCTGAAATTTCATGATAAATAAACACAAAAAACACTTTGTGTCTTTCTTCAGATGCGGCTGACAGAGTCTGAGATAAACACACACACACGTCACCATGACAACCCCTAGGCGCCCCCTTATGGCAGAGGCCGGTATTGCACTGTTTTAAAACTACAGTGTCCTACAGTAATAATTTAAACAGGCTCAGAACACACATTAATAAAACATAAATATTTACAAATACACATTATAATGTAGATACCAGTATATTTCTCACATTTGGTTGCGTCTTGTTCAACATTCGATTGTTCTTCACCCAAATATTGTTTTTATTGTTAACACTTACATTACAGTAAATTCCTGTGAAACAGTCATCTTGCTTTTGTGTTACGTTACACAGCAAAGATTAATGAGATTGAATAATGAAGTGATGATCCTTGATGAACATTTACTGATAACAAACAGAATCACTGAAGAAAAGATAAACAAAACACAACAACTACAACTGACTCACAGTCACACAACTTTAGATGAACATCAAGTGTAAATAACAGATGAACACATGAAATCTGTCAAGATCTCACCAGAGAATGAAATAAAACACCATTAACATCTTCACTTATTACAGACACCACTTTCACTTTATCTGTCATATATGTATACAAAAGCTTTTTTTAGGCACTTGTTTCTTAAAACTTGTTTATTTGTACATTACGGTTCTCAGTAACATCGGTGCTATGAAGCTTTTGACACAGTGCTCTACTTCGTCATCTGGTGGACAATAAAAATCCCTACACCGATTGTGCCACTCAGATGATTTATTCATTGAATGTATTTATAAGCTTTATTAGCATATTTAATATATATTTTAATAACATACAGCATTAGAACTCAAAGTGACAGAGAAAAATAAGCACATCCAGTTCTTAACATGAGTAACATGAATAATAATTGAATATATATGAATACTTCCAAAATGAGATTGGGTGAGATTCAATGGTGCATTCCAAAAACTATAAAAATTGGATTTGATTCAATTTATTGTCATTACACATATAACAAGTGCAGTGTAACAAAATGGATTTAAGAAGAAGTATACAGCAAACATGAGGGAAGTGGAGAGAAAAACAGATACACATAATACACCATAGACAAGACTTGCAACAGGGTAAAATAATCCAGCTCCGGCCAGCAGAGATACGGTCCTGCAGCCAGTACGGCGCTTTACGACATACCCGCTTGCCCAGCTGGCGGGTCAAAGCAATGAAGGTTTGGAATCGGTCAGAGTCTGTGTTTGTGTGTGTGTCTGTATGAGTGATAAGGTCCAAGAGTCTGTGTGTGTGTGTGTATGATGGGGGAGGGAATGCAAGAGCGTCTCGCCACATTGCCCTTCAGGGTTGTTTCTCCAGTATCAGCCTCGACCAAGGCCAATCCTTGTTAAGAGGGGCCGAAAAGATAAGATTGCAGTTGTTTCGTCTTGTAAACCGCATTCCAATTCCACGACTACTCTCTTTGTCCATTCTGGTCTCTAACATCATCAATTTTCCTTTACATAGCTGTGAGTTTTTTCAAGATGTTATCCATATTACGGTTAATAGTCTCTCTTCCCACGGCCTCCGTCAAAACGGGAAGCTTTGTGAGGCTTTGGACAGCTGTTCCCGTTTTAAGAATTTTTCGATAACCCAGGGCAAAGCATAATCCAATCAGCACAAGACCTGTTGTAATGGTTCCGAAAAGGTAAATATCTTCAATGTCCTCCACGGAAAGAGCCGCCGGACACACAATCCGCCTTCTCTCACACGCGTCCATCGTGTAGCCAGCTGCGAAAATGTTCCTTCAGGGCATTCAGGTTCACCCGAACCTTTGTTTCTCGTCGAGAAAATGGTGTCAATTGCGCTAAGTGACCAGTTGATCAGATCCATAATTTCCAAGTTTCGAGAGCAGTGCAGAGAGAGTCTCTCAATAGATGAGACGAGACAAGACAGGACACAGAGCAGGGAAAATATGACTGCGGTCAGGCCAGCCTCCACTTTTGAAAACGTCGGTCAAGCCAGCCCTCACATTGGTTTTCTGTGCGTGCATATATGAAAGATTGCGGTAGCAGCGCGGCAAAAATAAAATAAAAGCGGTTTCTGACTCTTTCATTTGTAAGTGTTTTAACGATTGAAAGTGATGTTGCTAGGCAATAAGAGACAAGGTTAAAGGGTTACTATGCAGTTTCTAGAATGTTTTAATTAATTTCTAGGCCGTTGATTATGTATTTTGGTGGTTAGAAGAGTGTTGCTATGCAGTTTGTGTAACAGTCTGGGTGGTTGCTAGGGCGTTGCTAAGGCATTCTGGTGGTTGGTTTTGACCTAGTGGGCCAGTTGTGGCCAAGTTGTTAAAGAGACAGACATCAGGACATTATGATGTGGAGTTTTTTAATAAAAGTCCCCTCAATATCCTATATAGGAAGTTTTTTCTCTATTTTCAGATGGGGATTAAAAATAAACTACCTGTTTCTAGAAAATGATTTCACCTCAGAATCATAGAATACCATCTCAGATTGCCATTCAAACAGTATCAGGACATTCTGATGTGGAGTTTTTTAATAAAAGTCCCCTCAATATCCTACATAGACTGTTTTTTTCTCTATCTTCAGATACGGATTAAAAATAAACTACCTGTTTCTAGAAAGTGATTTCACCTCAGAATCATAGAATACCATCTCAGATTGGCACTCAAACAATATCAGGACATTCTGATGTGGAGTTTTTTAATAAAAGTCCCCTCAATATCCTATATAGGAAGTTTTTTCTCTTTGTTCAGATACGGATTAAAAATAAACTACCTGTTTCTAGAAAATGATTTCACCTCAGAATCATAGAATACCATCTCAGATTGGCACTCAAACAGTATCAGGACATTCTGATGTGGAGTTCTTTAATAAAGGTATCATCAATATCATATATAGACATATACACATATTTACAACATTTTTGATTTGCACCTAAACAATATTGGAATATGTTTTTAAATAACCCCCGAAATGTAATATATACAGTATACTGTTTTAATAATACACGTACTTAATATCTTGTCGCTTAAAGAAACCAACACAATTGTCATTAAACTGTCTGAATGTTTTAAAGATATTCAAAAGAGCATAGCTTGCAATTCCAGCTGTGTGCTCCTACTCGTTTCAGTTCTTTTTTTTCAATCCCATACACTCTTCATGGAACCCCCTGTCACAAAAGTCACATTGGATCTAAAGTGGAAAGGTAAAATTTCAATTAAATTATAAATATATTCAGATTACAAGATAACTTATTTAATTGTATTAATTTATCCTTCATATTCAGCCTTTACTACAGAAGCACAGACTAAAAAATGAGACAAAAATGTGAAATGACACTGAAATGTGAAGGGAAACAAAAAACTCACCCAGTGTGTAGTGGGAGGCCCAGAGCCAATTGGTTTTGCCATTGAACACATGGCACAGTTATTGGCCTCATCAAACACTAAAAAATATGTAAACAATTAAACCGATATAAGCTTAACATTTTGTAATTTGGTGCAGCAAATACGGGATTCAAATTTATAGTTATTTTAAATTATATTTAGCATGAATGTATTTATTTTTTATGAATATTTATATTAATACTAAATTTGACCCTACAAGGAAAATTAAAAACCAAATGTTATTGATTCACCCTAATTGTCTTTGAAAACTTAACACTAAAGACATGATTTGACTTTGTACAGTCCATTGTATTATTTTAATAACAAATGCTCTTCAAAATATATTTTTGGGGGTTCTGCAGAAGAAGAAAAGTCATAAAGGTCTAAAATGACAAAGTAAGTCAATCATAAAAGTATCTTTAGTTTTGAGTGAACTACCCTTTTAAGATTTCTTTTGTTTTGTGTACTTTTACATTTACATTTAGGCATTTAGCAGACACTTTTATCCAAAGCGACTTACAATGCTTTATCCTATACATTTTACATAGGTATTTGCAATCCCCTTGAATTGAACTCACAACCTGGCGTTGTCAATGCAATGCTCTTACCACTGAGCTACAGGAAAGCTTTTACATTAACATTAGTTATACTTTGTCAAGTGTCCAATAATTTCTGTTAATCTCAATCTCTCCTGAAATCTGTAATTGATTTTGCTTCTAATGGCATAATTTATATCTCCAGCCATGAGTTAATACAATCATCTGAGTGAATCATTGCAGCTGTCAAACTACTCCCCTTTTTTCAACACTCCCATTTACCTTCTCCCCTGCTACACTTGCCTCATAGATAACTTACAGTGTAATTTATTTTACAACTACCTTTTTTTGAGAAAAAGCAATCTTTACCACTGTAATAAAGGCTTCTTGATTTTGTCCTGCATGCATTCCCCTATAATCACATTTTTGATTTTTATACACTACTATTGCTATAGGTTCAATAATAAATACAAGATATTGCACTCTACTAATGATTATAAGAACCCTTGTGTTTGTGCCAGAAGCTGTAACTTATATGTGAATTAAACTTACCAGACAACCTTCAGTGCTGATAGAGATATTATTATCCAATGTGTAGAAGAATTTACCCAAAAAGGGTCAAAACAAATTGTTTAGTCAATTATTACTCTCTTAGATTTCATGAGTTTTATTTATTGTATTTAATGTTTAATTGCCTTTGCTAACCTGGACATATTGATTAGCCGAGCCCACAACATATTGTGTTGTCCGGTATGTAATTTTCTCAAAATGTTGACATTCTTGAAATCTTTCTTATTTAAATGAATTTTACTAGACAGTAAGGTCATCATAAAAAAATGATGTTTTGTCTGAAGAAAACTATATTGGATATTTACTACTTCAACAATCAAGTTCAATGAAATTTTCCTTAACAAGTTACATTAAAAATACTTTAGGATACACTATTTAAAAAACAGGTGCTTCGAAAGGTCATTAGAATAACCTATTGGTTCCACAAAAATATTTCTGTTTTTTTTAAAAGGTTCTTTGTGGCAAAACTAGGTTCCTCAGATTACAAAAAGTAAGAAACAGATTGTTCTTGAAGAACCTTTTAACTAAATGGTTCTTTGGGATCGTTGTGAAAAACCTTTAAAGCACTTTATTTTTGTGAGTGTATTGTTGACAAAACTGCATTTTGTTATCATTGCACCATAGTACATAAAATCAATTCCTTAACAAACGGGATGATTCCAGTATCTGGGCATCCATTACTCCTCTTTCGATTGACATTTCTCTTTTGGAAGTCCCAAAGCTTATGACTGGGACGGCTGGAAAGGCCTTCATCACTTCCCTTGCAATCTAAACAGGCATCAACATTCAATTCATTAGATACCACTTCTGAAAAAACTAAAGGACACCATTCCATTGTACATTGTATAATGTAAATAAATCCACAAGCAAAACCTATCGAAAAATAAAA
The DNA here is from genome assembly GCF_015846415.1 of Triplophysa dalaica. Classification (NCBI taxonomy): domain Eukaryota; kingdom Metazoa; phylum Chordata; class Actinopteri; order Cypriniformes; family Nemacheilidae; genus Triplophysa; species Triplophysa dalaica. Next base: position 22,432,918 of record NC_079546.1, on the reverse strand, counting down.
AGTGCATGTAATGTAGAGACAACATCTATCAGCAAACTAACTTAAAAATAAAATTATATTTCACCGTTACTCTGCATTACTTCACATACCATGGTGACAATGAAGCCACAGCTAATGGAATCCTGCTGGGTTGGATGGGTCATCACTCCTCCTTTCCATTTAATGTTCTGCCACTCTGTTTTCCCATGGCACTGTCTTCTTAGTTTTAGGTACTTGCTGAATGTGATTTGTTATGATAGTTATTGATATTTAGAACACAGAAAAAAATAGGTACATTTGATACAAATTATAAAGCACCGGGGTGTAAAGAGTGAATAATAAGCAGACAAAATTTCACATCATTTTTTAGATAAAATATAAATAAAATGTAATAATAATATGATTTGATTGGGTAATTAATTTCCCCCAAAAAATGTGTGAGCTGCAAAATCATAGACAGCCAATATTTCATAGCTTGTATTAACTGTTTGATATGTGTCAATATCAGTTTCATTAAAATATGCTAAATAATATTAAAAAAAATATTCTGGATCAGCATTAAACTATCTGAATGGGTGTAGAGCAAGGTACATCAAGTATGCTGTCTTTCTGTCTTGATGACTGTCAATTATTCTGTTAAACAAAATAATAAATAAATAAATACCTGAAGTTTTTTGCAGCACAGCAGGATTCAGCTTTCTCTTTGAGGCTCTTTGATGGGTCCACCACATACACGGTATGGGTCAAAGCATTTATGAACTAAAATCAAGCATTGAAACATAATAAAAAAATTATTTGATATGTTCAAAAAAATGTTCTTAAATATACACAGTTAATATGAAAAAGAATAATCTACTCACCAGCAACTTCCAATGGACATTGGAAGTCTTAACAAAGGAAACAATGCACTGGTAATTGTCAAAGTTAATCTGTCAAAGAATATAAATATCAAATTAGTCTGCACGGTGAACCATCATTTATTATACTATTTAAATATGGGAGTTATATGGAAAGCTGGCTTTTTCAATAAAAATAGTACATGAAGCTTGAAAAGTAACTGTTTTAAGCAACTCTTAATTATATTTCATATGTTGGACTTTCCTATCACCCTTTTCACATACACACAGACCAACACAACTGTTTTCTGAACTGTTGTCCAGCCAGTTGTTCCTTTATCGAACTACGCAAGTATGAAAATTAAATTCCAACATTACCTCGCCTACTAGCCATTGGTGTGGCCGAAGTGTATGGAACTCACTGTGGTGGATTACCATAGATTGTCCTTCTGTTTTTGTAGGAATTACAGAAACTACAATCTCTGTATCTGCACATTTCCACAAGGAAGAGATCTGTAGGTCATGCATGTAAACCAAACATGACACATTCTTAAACATAAGATATATTAAATAACACATTGCTATGTGTAATCTCTCCATTTGGTTAATAAATAATAAATAATTATCCCCCTTGAGCTTCTTTCTGCATAACATATACTTTTAGGCGTTTCATTTTAGGTGTAACTGAACTTCCACATTAAGTATAACAAAAACCCTCCTTACTTGATGATGTAGGCAACCTGCATTTTCTGATCGCTCCTCAGTTCTTTCAGATATGTCCTTTTGTGGTCTTGCCTTTGCTTGCATGTCATGCTTCTTTGGTCCTGTGTGACACTTGACAACTGAAGAATGAACCTATCAGCATTGTGGGTAAAAACAGATCATATCATATGTAGTCTGATTTATTCGTTTTTTAATGTGAAGTTTAGTTGTAATATTATACACACTTTTCATCTTTCTAAACGTTTCCCCAAAAGTGTTGTTCAGACAATATGTGGTCCAAAAACTATTTTTAAACATAACTTTGTTTACACTTATTAAGAAACATAGATGTTAGGATGTATGATTTTATGTAATTGAACTATTTAAAATAATACAATAGAATATAATGTAATATACAGTAGAACAAAAACAACACATTAATGAATTTATAATATACCTTTTTTGGTTTCATGAAGGGGAATGCCTTTCTAATAGGTGTTACATATCTCCCTCTTTTCTTCTGCCGATGTTCCTTCCATTTTTCTAGCTCCACTTGGAAAGACTGTAAAAAAATAGGAGTTGGAAGCATTATTTAAGATTTTGAACAGATTTACACATACATAATTGTATGTGTATAATAATATTCAATACACAAATTCATTGCCTCAAATTATCAATGCTATTTTAAGTGTACACATTGGCCATAAATGTGTGATGGGCCATGCACTCGAAACATCCATCGAGTGTAAAAAATCAAGCACTGGCCACCTGACCACGGGTCTATCCCATCATTAATGATACTACCTAAAGCAATTTGCAAACCTTTCTTTGAAAAACTCATTTTGAGTCTTCTAATTCCTTAAACTGAGCAGTGTGAATATGTTGGTAGCGAGCCACACAACCATCTAGTCGGTTGAGTCTGCCAGAGGGGAAACGGATATGTTTCAAATCCCACTGGCTCTTCTCCATAATGCCCTGTGTCTTGTTGTCTACAGTTATGTTCTGAGGGAGAAAAACAGAACTATGAATAACACAAATTAGAAGTTAAAAGCAATTATATCAACATGAAATACTTTCACCTATAGTACATATTTTACTTACTTGTCTTTGAAGGTTTCTCAGCAAATCATAACGTTTTGTGAACTCCAAATATGCTTGACCTGTGCCATGGCGTCCAAGATCACCTTAATATCAAAATAATCTTATGCGTTATGTCCATAGACACTTTTTAAAGAAGGGTTATGATGCGTAATTAAATATGACTTACCTAGCATTATTCCACTCCACAGTGCAGCATAGGGAAGAAGATACATATCGATGTGTTTAACAAGACCTTTGCAAAAGTAATTGTTTGGTTGACCATCCTTCTGTAGTGGAGCATTGGAAATCATTGTTGTGTAATACTTCGCGATGTCATTGTTTCCTTTAATTTTCTAAAGATAACATGTAAATGTTATTAGTGGTGTTTTTGTGGGCGAAAAATAAAAACATTTATTGCACTCCAGCCAAGTATAATACAAACATTTCTGGTGTGTGCAGGGAAGCCTGACAAGTAATAACAGAACACAAAGATTATTTTTGTCCTCTGTGTTACTTTTGGACTTTGTAGTGACATTCACTTCTATTCCAGTTTTCTGCATCCACGACTGGAGGTTCTTGAAGTGTTTTTCAACTCTGGCCCCACTGGATGGACTGGAAAAAAAAAACTTCTGCACTTTGTACCATTTCGTCCAGTTCTGCCACAGTACTTGCAGTTTTGAGGAGACCAAAAGTGTGCATGGCCAGATGGTAGTGGTTCTGTGCACTGAGGAATGGAAAAAGTGAATTTGGTTGTTATGTTTAGATGTGTAAATTCATGGTAAGTGCATTTAAATAAATTACATTATTGGAGTGTAATAATAACCACTGTGACCTTTATCCGCCAATTGCAGATTTCATGTAAATGTTTTTAGAACAAAGCACACATTACTACTATTAGAAAGTTATAAGTAGTAAGCTATAATGATCACAATTGTTATTTGCATAACTCAAGGTATTAACAATATGTCAAAACAATATCATAATTCTGCCATTTTAAATCTACATGCAGCAAAACATTGCAACCCCTCGAATGAGAGGGATTACACTCACAGTATGTCAAAAAATTGCAGGAATAAAATTGTATGCTTACTATTTTCGGCACATTGCTTTGGCATTTTTCATTATGTGACTGAGGCAACGATGGACAACAGGAACTTCAAAGTCTTCCTTTGTTTCTTTTCCTGTGGCTATTCTGTAATAAAGGTTGATGGTATCGTGCAGATTTTTACGGACAAATGTTAAACTTATTGCCTGCATTAGAACTATTGACCCATCACAGATGATCATCAAGGGTGACCGCATGGCTTTCCGACCGAAACACTTTGCAACATCAGTTTGAAATGCCTCAAGGAAGTAGGTTACTGATGCTGTTGTGTGATCACAGATGACATATGTAGCAACGGGAAAAGGGGAGGAGTTTTTCTTGGGATTCCTGACCACCAGCTCATAACGGTAGATAGGAGGCGAGCCTTTCTCTTTTTTTTAGAATGCTGCCTGTGGCATTAAGATAAACAATGTCTTCTTGACATCGCTCTTGATAAATCACTATACTCCTTCTGGACCAGAGTAAAACAAATCTGGGGTGAAACATTACTTTCTGTCGTCTGGATTGTTTTTTTTTTCTGTCAAGCATTATTTGTAGGCTGACAATTTCATTACTGTGCTGACAACTTTTTTGCCGCACTTCCCAGGATATATTTTTCATCACATTGGGACTAGGAGCCTCATCTCTACAGCCAGAGGCTAGTACATCTTCATCCACATTCCCAAGTTGTTCCAGATACATTGTTCAGGGACATTGCTTTTGTAGGTCTTTGCCAATTTGTTCTCTGTCTTGTGCTCGGATGGGTCTTCTTTTTAATTCCATGCGGTTATGAATGCTCTCCCCGCCTTGAAACTCCACTGTTGCCTTAAGGTCCACACTATCTACAGTTACAATCAAACATTTTTCATATAGCAAAAGTAACACATGGTTCAATTGGTTTGTATTACACAACATGCCAAGCTGCTCTGGTGACTGTTGCCTTGGTTCAGCAGAGGATTTGCCAGATTTGGACACTTTCTGTTTACAGAAAACCAATAGAAATTTGTTAGGAAAATAGTTCTAAAATAGCAATACTGATTGTATTAAATTAAGATCAAGCCTTGAATCAAACTTGCTCACCTTATTGAAAGCATCTTGTAGTCTAAAGCGGTTTTTCTGCAATTGGGAATCCCAAAAGCAGTACACACTTCTTTTAAAATAATAATAAAAAACAATCAAGTTACCATTTTCGTATTACAAATGAGTAAAAGACAATTGAGGGATGAACTATTGATTTACTCACCCCAAATATCCTGAAAGAGTGCAATATGTACGAAATTATAAATGTAAAGATATTACAAAAGAAAAAAAACTCATCACTTTCATCAAACTTTATATACTCATCAACCATATTAAAGAACAATCATATCGCATTCCTAAATAAACTTTTACTATTGTTTAACAGGGTTGTTAAACTCTGCAGGGCATTGGTCCTCAGTTGTAAAATGTTAAGTAACGTAGTTAACATCATATTCGCAACATTGCAAATTGTACAAAAGATGAAGACCTACTCACCCTTCCTCTCTTTTCGACATCTTACTAGCTAATGTTTCATGTAGCCTACGTGAATTTGTACTGGTAAGTACAATTACGTGAATTCGCTTGTAAGTGAGATCGCACAAAGTATTACGTAAAGTGCTAGCCTATTGCCTTATGTGAAATTTTACTGCATTTAAGTGAGCTCTCACAAGGTATTAAGTGAAGAGCTTTTTCCTTACGTGAAATTTAAACGACTTTAAGTGAGATCTCACAAGGTATTACGTGAAGTGCTGTTCCCTGAGCCGAAAACAGAACTTACAGATATCAGGACAGTGGGTGTTCGTGTTGTTCTAACGATACCCCTCACTATCAAATGTCCTGTCAGTTTTTGGTGATATTTTTTGTATCGAAAATTTGCATTTTAAATAACTGCTCACAATTAGGATCATGGGCGTTTTGACACGTTCAATCAGGTTCGAATCCACCTTTCTCCAAACTAACTGTAACATTTACAGATATCATATCGTACAGGCATTTAATTTTCAACAATGTTTTTATTTTGGGCATGTTTTGCAACGCATAATCTTACAGCATGCCATTATCAAAACTAACGTGTGTTAAAACTGCCCAGGGAAACTACATGTTAGTGAATATTTGTAAAGTAAAACTTACCAAATTGACATTTAATGAAGAACACCGAGTTTTTCTGAGTATTTGTAATGAGCAGCTGGATTTGTAAGGGTCCTCTGATGGTCCTCTACACATTTTATTGTTTGTATGGAGAGTGGGGCATTCACATAACAGTGTTATAGTTAGAGCATATAACTATTAATACGAAAAGCAATGTCAGTATTCATTTAAATAAGAAATGTGGGGGAAACAACAAAAATGGTAAAAATGTTACAATGTGTGTTACATTGTAAGCCTTTATTTTTTTTAAGTTGTAAATAAATAACTGCATTGCTAAATGATTACATTTGGAGATTATTTTACTGGACAGAAGAGAAAACAAAAATGGCCAAAAAAGGAGTTGAGCTGTGCAATTATATAAAAGGTGGAATATTTGTATTCAAGATTCATGCATCCATCCATCTTCTTCCACTTCATCCTTGGCCGGGTCGCGGGGGCAGCAGTCTAAGCAGGGATGCCCAGACTTCCCTCTACCTCGACACTTCCTCCAGCTCTTCCGGGTGGACACTGAAGCATTCCCAGGCCAGTCAGGAGACATAGTCCCTCCAGCGTCCTGGGAAGGCGTCAAGGGGGCATCCGGAAAAGATTCCCGAGACACCTCAGCTGGCCCCTCTCGATCTGCAGCAAACCGTCCCAGTGCATACTGAAGGTCCTGGTCTGATGGGGCCAGCACGACATCATACGCAAAGAGAAGAGATGACATCGTGTGGTCCGCAAACCCGACGCCCTCCGGCCCCTGGCTGCGCCTAGAAATTCTGTCCATAAAAATTATGAACAGAACCGGCGACAAAGGGCAGCCCTGCCGGAGTCCAACATGCACCGAGAAAAAGTCTGATTTACTGCCGGCAATGCGAACCAAGCTCCTGCTCCAGTCGTACAGGGACCGGATAGCCCTTAGCAGAGGGTCCCGAATCCCATACTCCCAGAACACCCTCCACAAGATGCTGCGAGGGACACAGTCGAATGCCTTCTCAAAATACACAAAACATGTGGATTTGTTGGGCAAACTCCCATAAACCCTCCAGCACGCTTGTATATAAGATTATTTATCAAAACATTGAATAGGACCCTTCAGCTGTGTTTCTTTTAGACAGATTACAAAAACAAAAATGAAAAGTAACATAAAACTCCTGTTCACTTTTGTCAACAAGAACATTCCCAAACTGCTAAGAGACGATGGTTGATAGGGGGAAAAAGCAGTGGGTGCAACATATAAGGCGATAGGCAACATGGGGAATAAGTAATGATTTTTTTATGGTTAAATGTACCATACTTCTTTAATTTATACAATAAGTGCATATATTGAAAATATACAAAGTGTCACATGAGACCAATTAAAGAAAAAAAAACACTCTTAAACTTCTTAAACATTAAAAACATCCATTAGAAACTCACTGAAAGAAAAATAACTATTCATGATCACTATTGTGATCAATGGGCTTTACTGTGTTAATAAGAATAATTTTAAACACATAGTAATAAGATGTACATTCACATACCCAGGGAAAGCTGTTCACATACTCAAGAGCAAAGAATCAATGCCTACACTAAGAAAACAAAAACAAGTGACAACTACTAAAACTTTTTAGCATCTCATAGACTTAAATAATTTACAAAAATCATAATAATTACGTCTTTGTCAAAACTTAGTAATTACTTTAAAATAATTTATCTGTATAAGCATCAAAAAAAGGATATACTTGAAGTGAGATGGAGTTAAGAAAAACATTCCCTCTGCAGTCGATAAAAACACAAACCAAATTTCCGATTTCTAATGGAGTTATTTTCTTCGAACAAGAAGTTTCCCTTACACAACTGAAAATGTAGAAGTCAGCACATATGAGACATTTTGAAGGCATTTAAATAACAAACTCCACATCAGAATGTCCTGATATTGTTTGAGTGCCAATCTGAGATGGTGTATTATGGTTCTGAGGTGAAATCATTTTCTAGAAACAGGTAGTTTATTTTAAATACCTATCTGAACAAAGAGAAAAAACAGTCTATATAGGATATTGAGGGGACTTTTATAAAAAACTCCACATCAGAATGTCCTGATATTGTTTGAGTGCCTATCAGAGATGGTGCACTATGATTCCACCCAGAATGCCACAAAAACTGCATAGCAACACTCTTCTAACCACCAAAATACATAATCAACGGCCTAGAAATCAATTAAAACATTATAGAAACTGCATAGTAACCCTTTAACGTCGTCTCTCATTGCCTAGCAACATCACTTTCAACCGTTAAAACACTTACAAATGAAAGAGTCAGAAACCGCTTTTATTTTGAAATTTGTCTTTCCGTGCTCCTACCGCAATCTTTCCTATATGCGCGCACAGAAAACCAATGTGAGGGCTGAAATGACCGACGTTTTCAAAAGTGGAGGCTGACCTGACCGCAGTAAAATACTGGCAAGGACGGGGAGTGAGAAATGCGACCGCCTCCGATGAGAGCCAAACGAGAAGGATTAATACAGCAATCTAACAGAAAAAATATGATTTAATACATTTGAAGCAATCTCTTCAGATTTATATATATATATATATATATATATATATATATATATATATATATATATATTATATAGTTTGGATGTGGATACAATTTTAAGGTTTTTGTTGGTGTTGCCCTTAAATCCAATTTTGCCTGTAAACCTTAAATACAACAGATTAACCCACAAAACTAAATGATACTAAAATATCCAGTGTTCTTAAATAGTGTAAACTATAACAACACATACAAATGTAATAGAATATGAAAATCTCAATTTAAAACTGGTGACTTTGGTAATAGTGGAGTGTGTAACCTTGTTAACAGTAAAATGAGAAAATTGTGTTTGATTCACTATGTGGTTATATCAGGATTACCAACTCACACATGTGCAGTGAGAGACACGTTATAAAAAGTGTTCTGGAAAAGTTGTGTTAGTCACTATACTAATGATACACAAACAATTTGTGTTTGCCAGAATCTCAACTCTCACCAACGTAAATTAAATACAACATAACTAAACTGAATATATAATTGTCTTTCTGTCAGGATTGTTATCGCTCATATTTTCAGTGAAAGAGTAGCTGGATTTATCACTGTATTTAATATCTACAAAACCAGTAACGTTGCCATTCAGTTGCTCATTAAGTTTTGAGAAAACATCTTAACAAAATAACACATATTTAGTTTATTTGAAGTTGAGCAATTGTTTGTCTATTTATCAGTGGCATCTATCTTTAAAGACATCTTCAAACCATCTTTAAATTAAATACATATTATCAAGATTATTTGCAAGTCAGAACAATGTATACATTTGACTTAGAAAAATACAGCTACAGTAAGACACAAGTAGAAGCAGTGGCGTCACTAGGCCCTTTTTAGGGGGGCTGTTGTCTGATTGCGTGTCTTCGTCGGCCGAACCCATAAAATGTTTCTATTGGTCAGTTCATAGTTTGACGGGTCGGATAGAGAGCCAATGAAAGCGTTTCCCGTCCACAGCTCGTGTTTGAAGGTGACCCTCCCACAAGTGATTCAGTTTCCTTTGTTGGCACTTCCCGCTCTTTATCGAATTTGAATTAAAATAAAACGTTTATTTCTGTACTAACTCTACACTAGAAAAGAATTACGTCATCGTGTCATCAAAGTCCCTTTTATGATTTATTCACAAGCTTTGAGCGTGTTTACGTTTATATAGTTGATATGATTGTGTTTCTTTTTCGAGCACCATTAGTGTGTAACACAACAGATTAATCTCATCAGTTGAGATTCTCCAAAACGCTTCCAGGATAATAAAACTCGGCATTCATAACATTTCGTTATGTATGATAAAACTTCTGAAGTTTAACTCCTCGAGTGGCTTTTAGAAGAGCCGTTGTTTATAAAGTTATGCCATCATGATGGTGTTTCTTCTTCGAGCGAGAGAAGAGGGCAACAAAGTTTTAAAAGTACCAGTTCTTGGTAAATATGAATTATTTATGAAATTCAACTGTTCGAGTGAGACAGTGGGTGGCTCTTAAAAGAGCCTTTTTGTCAAATGTTTTTCTTCAGAATAAACGCGTTTAACCACCGAAGCCGTACAGAGTGCGTCCCTGTCGTTTCAGCGCGTACACGACGTCCATGGCGGTGACGGTCTTTCTCTTGGCGTGCTCGGTGTAGGTGACGGCGTCACGGATAACGTTCTCCAGAAACACTTTCAGGACACCGCGAGTCTCCTCATAGATCAGACCGGAGATACGTTTCACTCCGCCGCGTCGAGCAAGACGACGGATGGCGGGCTTGGTGATGCCCTGGATGTTATCACGCAACACTTTACGATGACGCTTCGCGCCTCCTTTTCCGAGTCCCTTTCCGCCTTTACCTCTTCCAGACATGATGCAGCTGTTTCTGAAAGTATAAACTGAAAATAGAAGGAAAATCGTGAGCGGAGAAATTAAACATGTGCTTATAGGACCTAGTAGAAACAGGGGCACGAGGGCGGGACCAGCGCACGTCATTTACACGCTTTCTCTTCTTACCTCTGCCCTCCTAAATCTCTCAGTAAATCTCTTTATAGTGTGACTTACATATAGCACGATGTTTAAGATTGTCTAAGAAACTAAACAATACAATTTAACTGATAGTTCACCCAATAAAATGATGTCATCATCTATTCATGTTATTTTATACCTGTTTGAATGACTTTGTTCTGATGAACACAGGTAAAGACTTTTGTAAGAATGTTAGCAACTTTTAATTCTGTGACATCATTGACTGCCGCAACAGGAACAATTCAATGTTAGTCAAAGGTGCAGTAAAGGGTTTGTTTTCATAAATACTTCACAATATCTCACTTTGTGTTCAACAGAAATATTTTTAATACTATGGTAGTGGATGATGTCACAGAACTGACAACTGCTAACATTCCTAACAGAACAAAGAAAATTAAAGACAATTATAGAAATTTCCTTTTAAGTGATCTAGACATTTAAACTGATTTCAGAAAATAATGGATTAGTTAGAAATGATAGACGACCACTAGCCATAATTTGCTTCGTTTATATCTACTAGTAAAATGAGTAAAAGTGTGTTTGAGGAAGGGAAGTGTAATTGACATGTGATCAGACGCCATTAAGAGGAATGATTTAGCTCTGACTAATGGATGAATAAACACATGAGATATCTGCTGATTAAAGAGACACTGATAATATAATCATCATCATTAATATTGAGCATCACGCTTAACACAATAATATTAATCAATGGCACACTTGCGTTACTATTAATGTTTGTGAAAAACGGTGGAAATCGTGTCGTTCAGTTGATGTGGTGGCTCTTAAAAGAGCCGTTGAGTTGTTATTAAAGCGGGACTTAAGCGCGCTCTCCGCGGATGCGGCGGGCCAGCTGAATGTCTTTGGGCATGATGGTGACCCTCTTAGCGTGGATGGCGCACAGGTTTGTGTCCTCGAACAGACCGACCAGATAAGCCTCGCTGGACTCCTGCAGAGCCATGACGGCGGAGCTCTGGAAGCGCAGATCCGTCTTGAAGTCCTGAGCGATCTCTCTCACCAGGCGCTGGAAAGGCAATTTGCGGATGAGCAGCTCGGTGGACTTCTGGTAGCGGCGGATCTCTCTCAGAGCCACGGTGCCGGGCCTGTAACGATGGGGCTTCTTCACGCCGCCGGTGGCGGGAGCGCTCTTACGGGCGGCTTTGGTGGCGAGCTGCTTCCTCGGGGCTTTGCCACCTGTGGACTTACGAGCGGTCTGCTTGGTTCTTGCCATCGCTGCTGAATCTTCTGCGTTCAGTACAGAATATGTCTGTAGAGGCGGTGTGCCTGTTTATAAAGGCTAGAACGCGCAGCGCGTCAAGAGCACGGAGACACTCGATTGGCTGATGTGTGACGTATTATAGAGACAGTGAGCCAATGGCCGCGCGATATGCGTTCAAATGAAATTGGGCGGGACAACATTGCGTTTTCTATTATTCAGATCACGCGTCACGGACACAAGACAAGATCATCATATAATTTCTCTTTATCTCTTTATTTAATTCTCGTGTATTATTTCTCTGATCAGACATTTGCACGTTGCTGTTTAACAAAGTTCAGATAGAAAAGTCTTCACATACAAATCAAATTAAAATAATTCTTCACGTTAAATCACAAGCGAAGCACCTAAGTTTTTTAAGGACAGAAAAGTTCGGCTTTCCCGCGTTTTATTTACAGAAATCCGTTGCTACTGCTACGTACGAGTAAACAGAAGCATATCTTATACAACACTTGGGGCAAAGGGTCTCACATACTGATCCGGAGAATGGGAGTTCATTTATATCAGGTCTATGATAATGAATTAACATACAAACTCGATGGATTAAAACAGAAACCTCGTCGCTCTCTCAGTGATAATGTGGGTGGCTCTTAAAAGAGCCTTTGGTTGGTAAAGAACTGTCCCCCGTTTACTTGGTCTTAGCGGGTTTGTCGGTCTTCTTGGGCAGCAGCACGGCCTGGATGTTGGGCAACACACCACCCTGAGCGATGGTCACGCCGCCTAGAAGTCTGTTCAACTCCTCGTCGTTACGCACGGCCAGCTGTAGATGGCGGGGAATGATTCGACTCTTCTTGTTGTCCCGAGCGGCGTTTCCTGCCAACTCCAAGATCTCAGCGGTGAGATACTCGAGGACAGCGGCGAGATAAACTGGAGCTCCCGCACCGACGCGATGTGCGTAATTACCTTTGCGAAATTAGCCTGTGAACACGGCCGACGGGAAACTGAAGACCCGCTCTGGATGACCTAGTCTTGGCCTTTGCTCTTGATTTGCCGCCGGTTTTACCTCTTCCACTCATTGTTGCTTAAGATATAAAATCTTCACGACTAAAGGAAGACGAAAGAAATGTGAGATGGAGGTTGTGGATTTCAGGTGTTATACGAGCCTGTCGTTCGCTTATTGGTTGGAGTCTGTGAAAAGTTTAAACCAATCACTGAACTACCCTCCAAAACCAAAGCCCGCCCATTTCTTCCCGTCGGCCTGGTTTTGTTTCAATTTATGATCACGTGACCTTTCACTACATTAAATCTTATATCTGAGGTCTTTTCAGACCCGTCTATTGAAAACAAAAGTATGAACAAAAGAATACATTTATACTGAAACACAACTTCAGAAGTTACGCCTATTATGAATTAAAATGCTCTGACGATCATAACTTGTGTTCTTAATTTGAACCACATTGCTCATTGTATTCATTTAAGAGCTTTCCTGTAGCTCAGTGGTACGAGTAAGGTTGTGGGTTCGATTCCAGATACCTTTATATAAATGTATAGGATAGTGAAACGTTAGTCGCTTTGGATGAAATCGTCTGCCAAATGCGTAAGTGTAAGAACACAACCATAATATCAACACATCACTGAAACACAACTCTTTAGTGGGCTGGTGGTGGCTCTTAAAAGAGCCTTTTGTAATAGAAAGTCTGGAGAAGTAATTTACTTCTTTTTCGGAGCGGCCCTTTTAGGCTTCGCTGCTTTGGGCTTTGTCGTCTTGGGTTTTGCAGCCTTGACCTTCTTGGGGCTTTTAGCTGCTTTCTTCGGACTCTTGGCTACTTTCTTGGTGGCCGCTGGCTTCTTCACCTTCTTGGGGCTCTTCGTTGCCTTTTTAGCGGCGGTGGCGGCAGGTTTCTTTGCCTTCTTGGGAGATTTATTTGCGGCGGTCTTCTTTGCCGCTGCGGTCTTCGGCTTCTTGGCAGCAGCAGCGGCAGCAGGCTTCTTCACTGCGGGCTTCTTTGCTTTAGGAGCGGCTTTCTTCACTGGCTTCTTAGTCTCGACTTGTTTTTTGTTGAGTTTGAAAGATCCTGAAGCGCCGGTTCCTTTGGTCTGGACCAGTGTGCCTTTAGTCACGAGGCTCTTGATGGCGAGCTTGACGCGGGAGTTGTTCTTCTCCACATCGTATCCGCCGGCGGTGAGAGCTTTCTTCAGGGCGGCCAGAGACACACCGTTTCTCTCCTTGGAGGCCGTCACGGCTTTAACGATGAGATCACTCGCGCCTGGACCCGCTGTCTTGGGTTTGGCTGCAGATTTCTTCTTGGGCGCTTTCGCCGGCGGGGCTGCTGGAGCTGGAGCGGTTTCTGCCATTTCTGAGGTAAAGAGCTTTCGGTCACAGTCTATAGTTGATCAGTAATGCGGAAGGACTGAGCGGCTCTGCGCTCTTAAACACTACATGAGAACCATATAGACTCAGCTCGACCTGTCAGTGCCTCTGTGAGCCTCAAACTCTTGTGTTTTCTCCTGCGACATTTCGAGTAAATATCAGAGTTTTAAAATCATTTGACGGAGTGAAAACAGCGTGAACACAGAGCAGAGATCCAGAGCTTTATTCAGAGACTAAACTACACGACAGTAAAGGGTTTATTATTTCACTGTTACATTAAAAACACGACCAGCATCGATCTCTGGAGAAAAGCTGCGCATGAATTTCATGTGATTTGTTTGTGTAAACATTGATGAAACATTAAACATGTTTTCTGTTTATTTAACATACATGTAATAAATGATTTGAGTTAAGTTAATGTCATTCAGGGACTTGTAAAGTGTTGCACACAGAAGTTGTTTTGATCAGATTGAAACACACGAACACTCTCGACAAAATTGTGAACACCCCTGAATTTTTTCCAGAAAATCAAGTATTTCTCACAGACAACTATTACATTAACACATGTTTATTCCCATTGTGTGTATAGGAACAAAACAAAAAAAGGAGGGAAAAAAGCAAATTTGACAAATGTCACACAAAACTCCAAAAATGTGCTGGACAAAATTATTGGCACCCTTAACTTAATATGTGTTTGCTCACCCTTTGGAGCAAATAACTGAAATCAATCGCTTCCTATAAGCATCAATAAACTTCTTACACCTCTCATCTGGAATTTTGGACCACTCTTCCTTTGCAAACTGCTCCAGGTCTCTCATATTGGAAGGGCGGCTTTTCCCAACAGCAATTTTAAGATCTCTCCACAGGTGTTCAATAGCATTTAGATCTGGACTATTTGCTGGCCACTTCAAAAAGCACCCAGAAATGGATGGCAACAAAGCGCTGGAGAGTTCTGAAGTATGTTTGGGGTCATTGTCCAGCTGAAAGACCCACGATCTCGGACGCAAACCCAGCTTTCTGACTCTGGGCCCTACATTGCGACCAAAAATCCTTTGGTAATCCTCAGATTTCATGCACAAAACAACCCCAAAACATCTTTGAACCTCCACCATATTTGACTGTAGGAACTGTGTTATTTTCTTTGGAGGCCTCATTCCGTTTTCTGTAAATAGTAGAATGACATAATTTACCAAAAAGCTCTCATCTGTCCACAAGACGATTTCCCAGAAGGATTTTGGCTTACTCAAGTACATTTTGTCAAACTGTAGTCTTGCTTTTTTATGTCTCTGTGTCAGCAGTGGGGTCCTCCTGGGTCTCCTGCCACAGCGTTTAATTTCATGTAAATGTTGACGGATAGTTCGCGCTGACACTGATGCACCCTGAGCTTGCAGGACAGATTTAATTTCTTTGGAACTTGTTTGAGGCTAATTATCCACCATCGGACTATCCTGTGTTGCAACCTTTCATCAATTTTTCTCTTCCGTCCACGTCCAGGGAGATTAGCTACAGTGCCATGGGTTGCAAACTTCTTGATAATGTTGCACATTGTGGACAAAGGAACATCTAGATCTCTGGATACGGAGTTGTAACCTTGAGATTGTTGATATGTTTCCACAATTTTGTTTCTCAAGTCCTCATACAGTCCTCATACAGTTCTCATACAGTTCTCTTCTCTTCTCTTCTCTTCTCTTCTCTTCTCTTCTCTTCTCTTCTCTTCTCTTCTCTTCTCTTCTCTTCTCTTCTCTTCTCTTCTCTTCTCTTCTCTTCTCTTCTCTTCTCTTCTCCTCTTTCTGATGTGCATGCTTAGTGTGGCACACACAGACACACAATGCCATGACCAAGTCAACTTCTCCCCATTTTGTCTGCTTTTAGGTGTGATTTTTTTTATTGCCCACACCTGTGACTTGCCCCAGGTGAATTTAAAGGAGCATCACATGCTTGAAACAATCTTATTTATCCACTATTTTGAAAGGGTTTTGTGTGACATTGTCAAATTTGCTTTTTTCCCTTCTTTTTTTTGCTTTGTTCCAATACAAACTAAGGTTATAAACATGTGTATAGTAAAACATGTGTTAATGCATTACCTTTATGTGGGAAATACTTGATTTTCTGGAAAAAAATTCAGGGGTGTCAACAATTTTGGCCATGACTGTATATACATAAACTGACTTGTAATTAATCTTTTATTAATGAAACTGCTTTATTCAGTCACTATACTGTCACAATCTGAATCTGAAGGTGCTTAAATGTCTGAAATTATACATCGACAGGAAATGTGCTAATTTAAATGTCTTCATTAGCAACTAATATATTTGTATATATATATATAAACGTTTTTGAAATGGATGACTTTGACTAAATAATGAAATAGAGCAACCAATAAAAGCTCAGATGAAAAGTGTGGTTTAAAAAGCATCTTATAGAAACCTCAAGCAGTTGATGATAAAATCAATTTCTGCAAATTTCATGCAAATAATGACTTCATTGAGGATGTATATAACAGGTTTATAGCATAATTAATAGTTTTTATTTTATTGTTTAGATTTTTTCAGTCACAACCTGGTCCACAGATGCCTTTTTCTAAATGTGGAAAAAATACAAATAAATGATGAATTAAGTCTTTGAAAACTTTTGACCAGTAGTGTACATTACATTTTATAAATATATGCTTACATTTACATTTATTCATTTAGCAGACACTTTTTTTTGAGGTAAACAATAGAAGCAATTGAAAGAACATCAGGACAACAAAAAACATAAATGCAGTTAAACTGGTCTCATAGTCTAACTCAGTATACAAAGATAAGATTGTTTTTTGATAGAAAGAGTAGAAAAGAGACAGAAGTCAGAACTGATGGATTGAATTTCCCCTTTAGTGTGTGTTGATAAGAAAAGAATGTAGTGAAATTTCTTTATTGTCATGACAAATATTGTACATTTAAATTTTTAAAGAACACAACTAATATTACCATATTCAATAAACTTCACTTCCTTGAGACTGCATAAGTGTAATCATGTGACAGAGTTCATTAAACTTTAAATGATAATCAGGAAATACTTTCCTGTATGAGAATTAGAGATGTAACATAAAGTGATTATTCACCCCAAAATGAATAGTCTGTCATCATTTACTCAACCACAGGTTGTTTGTCCAGTTTAAATTTCTTTGTTCTGATGAACATGAAGAAAGATATTTGGAAGAATGTCGCTAACCAAGCAGACTTCATCCCCTATGACTCCCATTGTATTTATTTGATGTACTATGGCAGCAAATGGGGAGAGATGAGATCTGTTTGGATACTGAAATTCTTCTAAAAAGCATCCTTTGTGTTTAAATTAGTGTTAGTTTTGGAACAATCTGATGGTTAGTAAATAATGACATTTTTTTATTTTTGGATGATCTATCACTTTAAGTTTTCTCATTATATCAAAACTGTTGTGCGTCACACAGCATCTGTGAGGAGAGGAGAAAGAGGGGGTTGGGCTTTGAGTTTGGAGGGAAGTTGACTGATTGGTTTAAAAGTATTACTGACTCCAACCAATAGTCGACAGACAGACGGGTTTAAATATTGAGAACTGCAAAGCAGAAGCTTCATCTTTCTTTCTCACAGAGGAAGTAAACTACCACAGCAGAAGAAAATGAGCGGCAGAGGCAAAACCGGCGGCAAAGCGAGAGCTAAGGCCAAGACTCGCTCCTCTAGAGCCGGACTCCAGTTCCCCGTGGGCCGCGTCCACAGGCTCCTCCGTAAAGGCAACTATGCTCATCGCGTGGGTGCCGGCGCCCCAGTGTATCTGGCCGCCGTGCTCGAGTATCTGACGGCCGAAATCCTTGAGTTGGCCGGAAACGCTGCTCGTGACAACAAGAAGACTCGCATCATCCCCCGTCACCTGCAGCTGGCGGTGCGCAACGACGAGGAGCTGAACAAACTTCTGGGCAGAGTGACCATCGCTCAGGGCGGCGTTCTGCCCAACATCCAGGCCGTGCTGCTGCCCAAGAAGACCGAGAAGCCCGCCAAGACCAAGTAAACGGGCGACAGTTCGTTTCAAACCAATGGCTCTTTTCAGAGCCACCCACTTCACCGATAAGAGAGCGATGCGATTCCTGTGTCTCCCTGCCGGTTAATTACAGATTAAAACTGCACATTCTGCTTTCAATTCATAAACCTGTATTGGATTATTACTGGTCTGAAGCGACAAACAGAGTCTAATGTTCAGTCAAACAGATGAAGAATAATTGTAGTCTCGAGTCCTGTATAACCGGCTCTCGTAAACAGAAGTTGAGCGCTAGTGTCAGTAAACGTGTTCATGCTGCACTTATGATGCGATGTGAACAAATGTTATTTTGAATTGAAGGCGATAATCTTTTTTATCGTGACGTTGCGTTTGTTGATCTGCAAAAGTGGCAAATTTCTGTTCAGATAAAATGACATAAAATAAAGAAGTCAGAAGAAATATTTATAGTTAAATTTTATTCTGTTTCTTATAAAATCTTAAAAGTCACTCTTCTTTCTCCATTATTTTGTACTCGTCTAGAATAGAAGAGCATGGCGCTAACAACGCCGAGGTCATGGGTTCGATCTCAGGGGATTAAACACTCGGAAAAAAAAAATTATAAGTTAATGTGACGTAAGTCACTGTGGATAAAATCATCTGCTAAATACATAAATGTATATTTACTGATTTACTGAAGACTTTGGAGGGCGGAGATGTGAGGAAAATATAAAAGTGACGTTAGGGTTAGGGTTAGGGTTAGCACCGCCACTAGCACCGCCCTCGCACGCGTGTGTTTCAAATAGGTCCTGTAGGTATATACAAAAATCCTCCGCTGCATTTTGTAATTCATAACATTTGTATCTGTACTCTTGAATATTATGTCTGGAAGAGGTAAAGGCGGAAAGGGACTCGGAAAAGGAGGCGCGAAGCGTCATCGTAAAGTGTTGCGTGATAACATCCAGGGCATCACCAAGCCCGCCATCCGTCGTCTTGCTCGTCGCGGCGGAGTGAAACGTATTTCCGGTCTCATCTATGAGGAGACTCGCGGTGTGTTGAAGGTGTTTCTGGAGAACGTTATCCGTGACGCCGTCACCTACACCGAGCACGCCAAGAGAAAGACCGTCACCGCCATGGACGTCGTGTACGCGCTGAAACGACAGGGACGCACTCTGTACGGCTTCGGAGGTTAAACGCGTTTATTCTGAAGTAAACATTTGACACAAAGGCTCTTTTAAGAGCCAACCACTGTCTCACTCGAAGAGATGAATTTCATGATAAATCAAAATTGACGAGAACTTGAACTTTTAGAACTTGTGTTGCACACTTCTCTTGCTCGAATAAGAAGCACCATCATCATGGCGTAACTTTATAAACGTTCAGCACGTGTAATGTATTGTGAATAACGTGTAATAGCGTGAAATGCTTTCTGAACGAAATCTTTGACGGACTGTGATGACACGATGACGTACTTTCACTTTAAAACAAGACTTATGAAACCCAACGGCTTCTCTAAAAGCCACTTTATCACTCGAGGAGTTTATAACTTCAGAAGTTTTATCATATGAAACGATATGTTGTGAATGTCACGTTTTATTATCCCGGAAGAGTTTTGGAGAAAATCAACTGATGAGATTAATCTGTTGTGTTACACACTTCTGCTGCTCGAAAAAGAAACACAATCATATCAACTATATAAACGTAAACACGCCCAAAGCTTGTGAATAAATCATAAAATAATGAAATACTTTCTGTATGAACTCTTTAAGTGACTTTGATGACATGATGACGTACTTCTTTCACAATGTAGAGTTAATTCAGATATAAAGGTTATTTTTTATCAAATTCGACAAAGAGCGGGAAGTGCAAACAAAGGAAACTGAATCGCTTGTGGGAGGGTCACCTTCTAACATGAGACTGTGGGCGGGAAACGCTTTCATTGGCTCTCTATCCGACCCGTCAAACTATGAACTGACCAATAAACACATTTTATGGGTTTGGCCGACGAAGACACGCAATCAGACAACAGGCTCCGTTACGCTAAACATTTGCATGTGAGAGTGAATAAATACCACAGCGACGAGACTCTTCAACATTCAGCATTTACTCATCTGTGAAGAAGCATCATGCCTGAACCAGCCAAACCCGCGCCCAAGAAGGGCTCTAAGAAGGCCGTCACCAAGACCGCCGTTAAGGGAGGTAAGAAGCGCAGAAAGTCCAGGAAGGAGAGTTACGCCATCTACGTGTACAAAGTGCTCAAGCAGGTCCACCCCGACACCGGCATCTCTTCCAAGGCGATGGGCATCATGAACTCTTTCGTCAACGACATCTTCGAGCGCATCGCCGGTGAGTCGTCTCGTCTCGCGCACTACAACAAGCGCTCCACCATCACGTCGAGAGAGATCCAGACCGCCGTGCGTCTGCTGCTGCCCGGTGAACTCGCCAAACACGCCGTGTCCGAGGGCACCAAAGCCGTCACTAAGTACACCAGCTCCAAGTAAAGCGCCGCTTTCATCCGCCGCACACAAAGGCTCTTTTAAGAGCCACACACTTATTCCACTAAAAGAGATTCTCATGTTTGGAAACATTTACTGTGTTTGTTTATTATGATTTAAATTGACGCGACATACGGCGTTTAAAAAGACAATATATCGTTGCATCATAAAGAAATCATGTTTTAAAGTTAATATAAATGTAAAGGTCTGAGTTTAGTTATTGTTGCACGATTATCGCAGAAGGTGGCGGTATTGTACCGGATATAAACTCAGAAATGAAGAAATCAGAGTTCGGTCTTCAGCTGCTTTAAGACTGAAATACACTACAAGACTTTTGATCAGTTTTCAGTCTGGACTTGTTACAGAAAGTCTGTGTCAGTCTGCAGATTTGATCAGTTTGTGTGTTTTTATCTGAAACTTTAATAAAGTCTGAAAGTGTTTGATGTCTAACATTAGATAAGTCGATATCGATTATCATATCAGGGGGTCTCTCCTCAACCAGCACCAGTGTACCAGATAGTCTTTGTATAACTTTAACATCCTGTCTTGAAAATGTCTGCCCTCTCACCTTTAGGCCTGCACGTATAACACTCTCTTGCCCCTGACAGTCTGAGACTATGTGACCATCAGATCAAGTTAAGGGCTGCGGAGAGGAAGAGGTGCAAGTCTAGAGATCCTGTTGACCTCATTAAGTATCAATATCTTCTCAACTCTTTTGTACTGACCTTGTACTGAGACTGATGTCCTGCCTGTCATTGAAAACTTATGGCAGACAAGAGCTTAGTCTCTGTCATCTGTCCTTATTCTGCTTAACCTCTTCACTTGACACTGTGAACCACCAGATCCTGCTGTCCTCTCTTTCTAAACTGTCCATCTCTAGAACTGCACTCAACTGGTTTGACTCTTTTTTTTAAGTTACAGATCCTTCAATGTATCCTGGAGTGGTTACATATCCAGATCAGCTGACAACTCGAGTTCATCAGGGACTGGTTATTGCCACTCTGCCTTTATCAATAGACAACACCTCCCTGGGTTCAAGTATTAAGGCACAGATGTTCTCATCAGTGGTGGAAAGAGTACTGAAAATATTGTAGTTAGGTAAAATATTTCTTAAGTCACAATACTTTTACTTGATTTCAAGTAGAAGTAATGAAAAATAATGAGACTAAGTATGAATAGCTAAGTAGTTTGCTACAAAGTACTGTATTTGACTATTGTTTTTTCTATTTTGAGCATTATGTAATGGTAAACATGCTCACGTAATAATTCACTGACTGAATGACACTAACATAAAGACAACAAGTGAGACTTATTGAGTGATGAGTAAAACTTGACTGATGCAATATGCAGACCATAAACACATATATCTGTTCTTCAAGTCATCTCTGGTATATACATAAGAATAATGTGTATTTATGATCAACACTGCCTGTACAGCAGTATAGAATTTTATTATTTTATATATTTTCTGTCTCAGTGATAAGAAGCAACTCAACCTCAATAGTAACTTATTTCAAAAGTAACATCATTAGTTTTATGGATGGCAAATAATTAAAGTGATAAAGTGATTGATCAAGAAATGAGGGATTAAAGGGCTTTCACAAACAGCATTACAGGCTACAGGCACAAGGTGGAGCTACACATTACAGTAAGCGCGGTGAACATCATCATTCAAAGTTTTTGGACTTATATATGGATCAAGGCGTTCGGTCAAAATGTTTCAGTATGAACAACCAATAAAAACAATATAATAATAATAAAATGTTTCAGTACGACTGGTAAACTACAACGCCGGACCGCTTACGGCTACCGTAGTCAGTAATAACAAGGGAACTGTGGGCACTCACAGTCCCACACCACTTGTGTGATTATAAAGACCCCAAAATGGCACCTTTCAAGAGACACGCTTACGACGCAGAGTTCAAGCTCAAGGCTGTCGGTCACGCAGTAGAATATGGGAATAGAGCAGCAGTGAGAGAATTCAACATTAATGAATCAATGGTATGGAAGTGGAGGTGATGACCTGCGCCAGCACAGCTCCATCTAGTGGATGCATAACGCAAACCCAGTCAAACGTTTGACTGCAGTAATGTCTATTCAATGCGCCTTATAATCCGGTGCGCCCTATATATGAAAACAGGTTCTAAAATAGGCCATTCATTGAAGGTGCGCCTTATAATCGAGTGCGCCTTATAGTGCGGAAAGCACGGTACCTCAATAACTTTGCGCAAGTTCGAATATGAGTTGTGAAAAGGCTGATATTTCAACATTCTTTGGCAGACAGAGTTTGCAACTCATGCTTTGACTCTTACTCTTGCTTCCCAAACCGAATAGCGGAGAAGCAGGAAGCGACCTGATTGGCTAACAAATCGTACAAATAAATTTAGATCGTTTTTTACTTGTAACGAAATGTAACGAAATTTAATCCTTTATTTTTGAACCACTCAAGTAAAAGTTAAAGTACCACAATTTAATTATACTTAAAAAAGTAGAAAAATTAAAAGATTTACTCAAGTACGAGTAAGTTTACATCTCCAAAGGATTACACATCCCACCACCTCCCTGGCTTCCCTACTGTTCAACCCAATGTCCTCACCATCTCTGCTTGTCTTCTGCACATCTTATCCTGGATGCTTTCATAGAATGCCAATCACAAAAGTTTTTGTTAGTTTTTTTATTTCAGAGAGCCAGTGTGGTCAGACACCAATGACATTTTCTACTTTCTGAGGACTGATTGTCTATGATGATGTTGTGACCCGAAGAGCCCCTGAAGACTCCATCAAAATGTTTTACAGCTGTTTAAAGGTGCAGTTTTTGATATACAGCGGCAAACTAACGTTGTATTATTGATTTGCCTCAAATTGCTCCGTCTTAACACGACGGTGGCCACCACAGTACAGAAAGATGTTGTTCTCATGATGCCACAGGGAAGAGATCATACGGCAAAAACGTAGACTGTAGAAATAGCTGTCTTATGCATTACATACAATGGATATGTTGTTGTTGTAATATTAGCTGTGTGAGGAACAGTTTTATCTGGAACTGCTTTAATATCGTACTCGTCCAGATACCGGGGGAGAGAGGGCGTGTTGGAGCTGAAACTGGAGAGCGAGCGTGAGCGTGTATTACTCAATAATGAATAAACTTACTTTTAATCATTTCAAATCAGATTCGAGAACCAGATCCAACAGTTTTTTTAGCAAAAAGTCAATATTGTTTTGTATGCCTGTATTACAATAGTCAGAGAAATAGGTCCTTAAAATTACTATAAAGCTCTTGAAATGATCATTTTCTGACTGAAAAATTACAGAAGTCACCAAGTGTTATTAAGTCTACATGCACAAGCACTTAAAAGAGTGAACACAACCAATCACATTCACGTTGATAAAGCAAGATATTGTATTTGCATCTATACATGTTTTTTTTCCCTTTTTTATAGAAAAATCAAATGCAATTGCAATGCCAGGTGATTCCTGCCACTTAAGAGGAAGTTTAATTAGAATTGGAATTTAATTTTCTTCATTCAGTACTAAACACAGTAGGGGAACATACAGGGACCTAATGAATTTCTACCTGTACTCACACAATTACATAATTCACTCATTTTAATCATTTTTTACATCATCTCTAAATATTTAAAATGTATGCATGAAGAAAACATTTGAGTAAGTAGTAAGTTAACATTGACGTATTGCTAAACATTGAAATCCATTAGAAAAACACACAGCGTAAGTTAAAGCACTACAGTACAATTAAACTTAAATAACTCTATAATGTTGTGGTCAAATCAGTTGTTTTACAAATTGTTGTTTTAGTTCATTGTGGAATTAGTTATTGCAAAATGTTTTGGCACAATCCTTCCCTAATGCAACGCCTCTGCAAAGTCATTGAATATTGTGCACGTGGCAAATCTGTGCTTACTGAACAGGTGTTGGCTGTGGGTAGGCTTTGTCCCAATCCTGGTTCATCAGAAGGTATTTGTTGTTTCTCTTGAAGGTGGGATTTTAGACGCCCCACCGGCAAATATTAGGATGTCCTCCATAGTGACACCATCAACATTTCCTTCTAAATTTAAATATAAAAATACATATAATGAAACTTTAGATTTTTGTCAATTTTAAATTAAAATCTAAATGAAAAATAATGCAGAGTTATTTTGTTCATAATTTCCAGAGGGGCAATATTTCAGTACGTCTGACTTCATCGTATTAATATAACAGTAGTGAAACAGCACCCAGGTGATCTTTTCTTCAATAGGTGTGCAGTTTCATGTGTTTTAAACAATCAAATAGATATATGATAAATACATCCACCTCCAATAGCCAATCTCTCCAGAATGCAAGAGTTCTATTCTCCAACGTCTTTCTGTTACTTCCGAGAGAGAATCGTCTTGAAAAGGTCCACTAGGTCAGCTGACATCAAAGGAATAAAAGATATGAAGATGTGAAGACTGTCTGGAGTATCTCTGGGTTGGCCACAATCTCTTCCGGGGCATCCTATTATGTCAAGCCGGTTTCTGGACATTCTGTATTATCTCCCTAATGATTCGCAAAAAAATAATTTGCTAGGTTCATTAAATTATTGCTGTCATTAGCGTTTAGATTGAGCAAACGCGCTTCCATCAGACTCCATGTTTTGAAGCGCGGTCATGACGGATTGTGTACGCTGCGCATGTGAGACGCTATAGCAGGCCGTTGCTAAGAAGAAACAGGTTTTTTTAACACTCTCTATTGGCTTACCCTTGTAATGACATAGAAGAGAGTAGATGAACTTGAGAGCGGAGTCTCTTAACTTTACATAGATACCAAACTTGAATGGGTAGTTTTCATAGAGCGGATAGCAGCGAGTTAAGTTTGTAGGCATGTTTCTGACCATTTTTTGTTCGCGATATTAAGGGATCGACTCACAAAAATAAAGTTTTGATATATTTAGGGTAGGAAATTTACAAAATATCTTCATGGAACATGATCTTTACTTAATAAACTAACGATGTTTGGCATAAAATAACAATGTATTTTCGGCTTCTGTCAGAAATATACCCGTGCGACTTACGACTGGTTTTGTGGTCCAGGGTCACATATAAGACTTTTAAATCCAGTAGCAGGAAGGCTAACATTAGGTGATGTTAGATTGCAACACGTTGTCTCTTGCTGTTCCCGTCACCAAGTGTAAATCCGTCAGAAATTGATTCGTGTTCGGGCTCTTGTCCGATCACTCTCTTGCTTTCTTTTCTTTGCTTCCTCCGACAAAACCCTCTTTGGTTTTTGGCTGGATCTGAATGGTCATGTTTTGGTTCGTTTTGTTTTACGGTTAGCTCTGCTGTTGGCTAACTTCTCCCAGGCTATGAGTAAAACGTGATGTATGCCGTAAGGCAGGTGATGCACTTAAAAAAAATGATTTTTTGATGCTGTTCATCAGATGTGGGACTTAGTCATTGTTTTCAAGGCACATGTAAGTCTCAAGTCTTTGCATTCAAAAGAGATATAGAGATACATAGCCCTACTTTGAAACGTATAGCACCTGTCACATTTACAGTCTGATCTGAAGTTCTGTAATCTGTGTAGATCTGCCGTGTATGTTATTTATACATGTTTATGGATGCTCATGTATTCATTCTTGCACGTCTTATCTTTCAAAAATATACTTTAGAAATTAAATGATCTTAAATACAGCTTTTAACATACTGCAAAAATGACCTGTTATGATATTATGTGTAGGTTTCTTGCCTAATACACTGTAAAGAACAACCTATAAAATCTACTCAATAAAATTGAGGTAACAATATGCACTCAAGGAGTATATTCTACCCCATATTTTTGAGTAAAGAGTACCAAAATTTATAAGTTATCCATCCATTTTCTACCACTTATCCGAACTATCTCAGGTCACGGGGAGCCTGCGCCTATCTCAGGAGTCATCGGGCATCAAGGCAGGATACACCCTGGATGGAGTGCCAACCCATCGCAGGGCACACACACTCACTCATTCACTCACACACTCACACCCTACGGACAATTTTTCCAGAGATGCCAATCAACCTACCATGCATGTCTGGACCAGGGGAGCAAACCGGAGTACCCGGAGGAATCACCCAAGGCACGGGGAGAACATGCAAACTCCACACACACACAAGTCGGAAGCGGGAATCGAACCCCAACCCTGGAGGTGTGAGGCGAACGTGCTAACCACTAAGCCACCGTGCCCCCCTTTATAAGAAATAACAAACTAAATTAAATTAATATTAAACTAAGATACAGCAGGTATTGCTCATCTACCTAATTATTATTAAGAGATGGTTGAATTTACTTAAAAACGGTGAAAGGTCAATGCAATAAATGCATTTCAATGAACACTTTATTTTGTAAACACTGAAATCCTCTTACACTCAATTTCTAATAACATAACACATCACTTCTACAAATCACTCCTTACATTTCAAAATAAACATGGACTGCTGACACAAACATTTCATCTTTTAAACATTAAACACTAATGCACAAAAGAGCCCTTCTACATTAAAGTTGAATAACAACTATTGTTCACATTACAAATTCATGAAAATGTTCTATTTAAAAACAAACTAATGTCTTTACTGGATGTCAGAATATACATTAGAAGCAACATTTCCTATACACACAACTATAACATTTTGTCCTTTTAAACAATAAGCAACTATTATCCAATGCATTGTGTTGCTGCAGTGGTTGCAACACAAGATATGTAATGAAAGGCAGATCACATTTAGCTCTGTGGATTGACATGCTATAAGGACACAAAGATGCACTTCATTTTTTTTAAATATTAAACGCTAACTAATGCAAGTACAAAAGAGCCCTTAGACATTCAAATTCAAGTAACACAGAACTATTGCAAACTCATTTAAACAAAATATAAATAGTTTTCGCTGGATGTCAAAATATACATTAATAGCAATATTCTTATTCTTAACATTAATTTAAATTGAGATACAAGTCATTGTTGTAATTCTTGAACATTTTCCATCCAAAAATGTCTTTGTTTGCTAAAGCTAATGTACAGTAAAAAAAGCTTATTCCCTAATCTTACGTTTAAGGGTTTGGACCTTCTTGAGGGGGTTTGCTCCATCAAGTTCCAAAAAAAGCTTTTTGAACATTTCAAAACTGTACTTCAGGTTTCTTGGATACTCTATGTTCAGTGCATATATCATTCCCATCAACAGTATCGATGCTGTGGTTCTGATTCCACACCCGCTCAAAACTTTGCTGCCTTTCATTACTATAGACACATCTGCTGGGTCCTGCTCAGCTGTGGGATTATGCATCAATAGCACTTTCATTTCTTGGTTTGTTTGATTCTGAAGTTCTCCTACCTGTTAAAAATAAAAACAAAATGCATGTCAATTTTCACATTAGTTAAATAAACATTATTCACATATCCTCTTATGTTGTGAGTGCTGTCTCCATTACAAATCCAAGATAGTC
The DNA here is from genome assembly GCF_015846415.1 of Triplophysa dalaica. Lineage (NCBI taxonomy): Eukaryota > Metazoa > Chordata > Actinopteri > Cypriniformes > Nemacheilidae > Triplophysa > Triplophysa dalaica. The sequence continues at coordinate 22,405,013 of NC_079546.1, read as the reverse complement.
ACCACCTATATTATCTAATTCTAGACAATCAGAAAAAAACAAGCTAAGTGCACAGCTTTAAACATTATAATGATTTTCAGCAGTTTAATGTAAGAAACCTTTTCAAGAAATTGAACATAATTGGGCGCAAAAGAAAGTAAGAAGATCCACATGAACAGCCATGAATTACAGCTGATACGGCACCTAAAAGGTATTGTTGTGCGACTCGTCAGCACCTCACTGGTGCTGATAACAAAACAGCTGCACCGTTGTGGCGTTATGCCGCAACTGCATTTATAAATGAGAGTCTGTTTGTTGAATGCACCCGACATAATTTCGGCGAGAACCTCGCACAGGCGATTCTAGGTTTTCACTATTAGGGGGCTCAGCCTCCAAAGAGGTTACATACAGTATATATAAACCCACTCCTTAAGCACACACATGACGTTACATTAGGCCCTGTCAGCCTGTGGCGCCGACAAGATAGGGGTATTACACAGAGTCGTAACTTTTTTTAAACCCAAAGAAGAAAATAATGGTAGAGCTAACATTTAAGTTAGTACACATTTGCTTAAATGATGATATTATGAAGTTGAATAAAAACTTACAGGAGGCTCTACAAATCCTGTCATCGAATCTGAAGAGGATGCGTCACGTGATCCCTGATTTCCAGCCGGGGCGTTGATGCATGCGGCCTCCGCAGTGTCATAGCTAATATTTTCGGGTAAATTTTACCTCGTTTTTTTAAGTTCCCATTATTACTCATAAAACATAGGTAGAATTTACCTATTAATATATATTTTATTTTCTTTCTTTTTCACAATTTATTAAGCTACATTTTAATTGATTTTAATGGGTTGTATTTAACACCATCCAGAATCGTTTTTTACAGTGCAGGTGAACGTAGTATAAACAGAATAATCTATTGCAGGGGTGCCTTGTCCTGCTCCTGGAGATCTACTGTCCTGCAGAGCTCATCTCTCAAACACACCTGATTCACCTAATCAAGATCTTCCGGCTTACTTGTAAAACTACAGGCAGGTGTATTTCATTGGGGTTGAAGCTGAACTCTGCAGGATAGTAGATCTCCAGGAGCAGGATTGGGCACCCCTGATCTTTTGTTAATGTGGTTATTTATATCTGCAGTACAAAATATTATTAGACAGATAAAAATTGCTTCAGAACTAGGAGTCATTAGAAATCGGGGAAAATAGTAAGATATTTGAATTAAACTCTAAACATGTACTATAATCCATGACTAAATATATTTATATCAATGCTCAACCAATATCATGACAAAAGCCTAAAACAACAGAAAAATTGATCTTAGAGTACAAATCTTAATGCTACATAATATAATGACATTCTGGAGCAGGGCTCTCCAACCCTGTTCCTGGAGAGCTACCTTCCTGCAGACTGCAGCACCAGCCCTCTCTCTGCACACCTGTCTGTAATTATCAAGCAACCCTGAACATCTTGATTAGATGCTTCAGCTGTGTTTGATTGGGGTTGGAGCTGGATACCCTTCTAGAGGATTGTGTGCTACTAATTTTATAATAGCAGTTTGGGCAGGATCCTTTTCTATACCATGACAATTCATGATTTGTCGGTCTGGTTTCATAGGCCCAGTTGTCAAACTCAATTCCTGGAAGGCTGCAGCTCTGCACAGTTTAGTTCCAACCCTAATGAAATACACCCCATTCATCTAATCACGGTCTTAAGGATTCCTAGAAACTTCCAAGCAGGTGTGGGTTGGAACTGGTTGGCGCAAGCCCTCCAGGAACTGAGCTTGACACATAACATATGGTAGGTGACAGTTATGTTTGCATTTTGTTTCTATATGATGTATTGTCATTACTTTTAAGTTAGATATAACTATATCAATTGTGAGGGGGGAAGTATTTTGTAAAAAAAGTGTTTATAAAATGCTCTATTATTTTTATCAACTTCACACTACACTTTAGGAAGAACCAGTCTGTGATCTCCTAAGATGCATAGATCGAACTCTGGCCATCTGACCATCACCCTACCTCATCTGTAAACAATGTTTCATGCATGATCTGCATACTTTTCATGGCAAATATAATTTTAGTTCCCTACGAGCCTATTAAAAACTTGCATTGAGTTCTCTTATTTGTGACTATACACATGGTGCTTTCAGATATTGTATTAGGCTTAACTGATTTCCTTTTCCAATTCGAAAAGTGCAGAGGCGGACAATCCTGGGGCCAAAGAGTAAAAGTTCTGCCATATTTTTGTTTCACCCATGAACTCAGCAGCTGATTTCACCAGCGGAGGAACCAAAACATTCCTTTCAAGTCTCAAGTCAAATCTCAAGTCCTCAAAGAGTTAATGTTAATGAGATGATTAAGTGAGTAATTTAATGATGATTGAGCATTAGTGATGAACACCTGCTGTAATTGAGATGTTGACGTTTTATTGGTTAAATGATGTCACCATCATGGAGATCAGTGTTTGCTTTTGTTGGACTCTTGACCCTATAGTTACATTTTGCACTGTATCAATTCATGTACTGTTATAAAGCAGAGAGATCAGTTCTGTGAAGTGTGTAACTCACATAACTTATTTCACTTATTTTATATGATAAGTTGATCTAACACTGAAATGTTTACAGGCGAGATATTTCTTTTAGATCATAATCATGTTAATGTTTAGCATAATGAATCCAGTACACTCGGTGTTTAAACAAACTGTTTATCTAAAAGTATCATTGAGAAAGTTCAATAGCAAAAAAGCACATGCTAAATTAAAACTTCTAGACAGACATCAAGAACCAGCATATGAAGCTCAACAATGGTGATGCTCAACAAAATGCTTCAAGATGCAATGCATGAAAAACTCCCATCATGCAATGCAGTATGACTTATAATTGTCACCACTGTTGAGGTTCATATGATAAATGTTCATGTCTAAAAGACTGATCCCAATATTGAAGCTTTATCGTGCCATTGATTTAGAAGGTTTTCATATCCAAATGCAGATCATCAACCTAGAGAGATTTAAACCCGGAATACAAACTATTCTGTTCCTTCAAGATTTGATTCTGCATTGAACAAATGTTTACCATGAAAAAAATATTGTAATTATTTAAGAAGCAAGTATCTTTGAATAAATAAGCCATTTATATAACGCTAGGTTGTGTATTCCTGTACACCTAAATTGCTTTATAACCATAAGTGGGGAGTCTGTGAGAACACCAGTGCGCTCACGACATACCAGCATTCGGTTGAGAGAAGAGACAGAAAAAGACTCACAACCTATTACTGAACGACTCAAGAGCACAACTAAAGCAAACACTGACCACAATTATGGTGAATTTTTTTTTTTTTCAGCTGAAGTCAGTTGTAGTTCTTGTGTTTCTCTTTGTCTTCAGTGATGTTGATTGTTAACGGCAGGTATTCATCACTCAATCATCATTAAATTACTCACTTAATTATCTCATTAACATTAACTCTTTGAGGACTTGAGACTTGCTTGTGACTTGAAAGGAATGTTTTGGTTCCTCCGCTGATGAAATCAGCTGCTGAGTTCATGGGTGAAACAAAAATATGGCAGAACTTTTACTCTTTGGCCCCAGGATTGTCCGCCTCTGTATACTGCACATGTCGAATGTTTGGAGACCTCGTATAGACATCTGGCAGAGATATGGCAGACATCTTATTTATCAACGTTCAAAGCCGATCTACAGACGATGAAAAAATCTTAAGCAGACGTCCTCGCGAGGTACGTGTGCTATCTGGGTAACCTTGGGGTATGGTCCAATTTATCCTTCCACATTTGATTGAAATTTGAATGACCCTTACGCATGTTTTGAAGATGTCCATTTGTAGTCTTGTGCGTTTAAAAAAAAAAAAAGTGTATTATAATAAACTAAAAAACATGTGCGCCTCTGCTTCCTTGTCGAGAGCAATTACACGTCTCTGTCTGCTCCTTGCACCACCGAACCTGTGTTCCATTGTTTATTGGATTCCTTGGGTGCAATTCCCAGGGGGGCGTTGTCGTTACCTAAACCTAGCCAGAGAATAATACCATCCGGTTACAGGAGGATGATGCAATAAAGGCCTCCCAAGAGGGCTGTACTTTAAGGGGCGTAAAAGGAATCTCACCACTTCTATTATTGCCACATTTTAATATAATAACTGGTTTTGTGCCAGAGTACATACATTTACATTTGAAAGTAACAATCATAATCTCATGCTGTATTTTCATGGCAACCAGTGTGTTCCTGAACAGATATGCTGCACATTTCTGCTTTGGTGTTACATCTTTAGACAGACAAAAACAGAGCGAAGTAGTCTTGTCTTCAGTTACAGCGTGAGGCTTACTGGGAAGAGACAGGTGATTTTTTTTAACTTTAAAGGATGTACATATATCGGGTGCACCTAAATATCAAGCTCTGACACCAAGGCAGCTTGCAGCAATTTACAAAACATTACATTTTATGGTATTGAACCCTGTTCAGTTCTATAAACGATTTTTACATGCAGTCACTTTTAACTCTTCCACAGCACACACACAGACACAAAAACGTAATAATAATGTTGTAATGCTAAAAGATGATTTAGGACTGCTTAAGGGTCATTGTCATGAGTTGAATCGCGTAGCCGAGACGGATCTTATCCCATAGCCACTGTGACGGTTTGGGAAGCTCTTGTCAGGCTCCCAGGAACCGACCACCCGGGAGGTGATATGATGGCTGGCAGTGAGGATCCCCCTCCGTGGGGAAAATCGGCTCTGCTGACTTACCTGCCTGGCCATGATGTAGCACAACGCACTGTAGACTGAGAGTGCTGAGGGCTGCTGATTATCCTCGACATTGGTTCTCAAACTACGTCTTTTGTGAGAAACTGGGCTGTAGGAACGGGGCAGGAACCATCTCGGATCTACAAATCAGCAATGGAATGGCTGGGGTCGCCCAATGGTATTCTCGATCTCCCTGGGGTCTTCCCATGGTCTTGAGTCCCGAGACGCCCAAGGGAAGTCGCTGCAGGAAGGGACAGTCCGCTGCACCATGTTGTAAGATTCCAGCAGTAATTCTACGTAGAGTTTGAAGTCTCGAAGTTGATCATGTTTGAAGGCTCCGAAGAACAAAAGGTGAATGAATGCAGCACGCCGTCTCCCTTTTATACCTGGATATCCTGAATTTCTGTAAGGGCATTTGTCTCATTACCTGCATCTGCCCATCACTAATTTCCCCTAATTAGTGTTCCCTTTTAAACCCTTAGCATTCTCTGTCCTATGCGGTTTGTCATACGTCCAACGTATCATTATACGTCTCTGTGTAATCTGTTCTGTTCAGATATTTGGTATGTGGATTATTTCCCTACGAATCGTCTCGTTCCTGTTTTGTCTGTTCGTGTGTTTTGGATTACGGTGTTAAAAAAATGTATCTACTTATTATTTTCCAGTACTATAACTTCATAATTAAAAGGAACAATGGAGACTGTTTTGAAGTGTTTTGTTATTATTGCGGGTGCTGGGTGATATCCTAATCTTCCAAAACTTTCGTTTTGGCCGGTAGTCTCCCGTTTCTTTATTTATCATGGAACCTCTTGTAACATTTGATACCCACACTGTAAAAAATGTTCCGTAATTTTTACGGAAAAATACTGGCAGCTGTGGTTGCCTGTAAAATTCCGTAAAAAATACAGGAAAAGAATGTAAACAGTCTTGCAGTTTAAAACTTCAGGGCACAAACTTCAAACTGTGTATGAACTTAATACATTTGAGTGTTTTATATTAACAACATTTCTTTATACAAAATGAAAACTTGGTCCAAATTACATTTACTTAATTTATTTATAATTCATTATTAAAGTCACTTTTAAACAAAGCATCATGCAAGCATGACATCAGAATATCTTTGCCTGACCGTGACTTGAACACAGACTCCACTCTTCAGCATAGTGGTGACCCACAAAACACTTAATATCAGAAAAGAAAAGAGAAAATACAAATTCCGTAGTTTTTACGGAAAAATACCGGCAGCTGTGGTTGCCAGTAAACTACCGTAAAATTACGGGAACATCCTGTTTTTATTCATCCAATCAATTCACATTAGAAAACATGAGCCACGCCTACTATTCATTTTGGAAACACGACAGAATACTGAAGACGATCATCACTTCTGCTTCACAGGAACTGCAGCCTAACAGTCATGACTTGATGCTTTATTGGTGTATCAAAGTCACCGTTTTTGTGATCAGGGTTTGCTTTAGTTGGGGTCTTTCAGCCGTCATAAATAAGTTTACAGTTTTCTTAGTGCTGTTATGACATTGTTTTATATAAAACATAGTCTTGTAGCACATCAAATGAAAGTGTGATTAGGTATTTACTCTTTATCTGGGATGTTGTTTAATTACTTATTGTATTTTTTGTTCAAAGCGCCTCAATGAATCTACTTTTAAAATTCACATATCCTGGAATTGTCAATCTAAAAAGTTTGCATTTTGTCTTTGACTCAGACATCAAGAATCAGTGTATGAATCTCAACAGTGGTGACTAACAAATGAAAAGCTTACAGCTGCAATGCATGCTGGGAGTCATTGATGAGTTCTGTGCTTTGATGATACCCAGAATGCATTGCGTTTATCTTTAGAGGTTTTTTTTCTGTTGTCACCATTGTTGAGACAAACTGTTATATTCTAGATATCTGCCAGAACATTTATCATGTGTTAGACGTGCTGTTAAAGACATTCAGTATATTAATTAATTTCATTCAATATCATAAATGAGGACAACAAGTAACTTTAAAGCTCTTCCTAAACTCTTGAACATGTACTTTACCACCAACACAAATAATTTATTGCGTTAGCTTTATCTGAGCTTTCCACCCACCTGAGTCAGTGTTTCTCAACTATTTGACAGAATTTGTATTGAGTTTCATTATTATTATAGTCATGATTGAGTTAGTGATGAACATCTGCTTTTTAAAATAAAGAAATATTTGCCCAGAGGAATACAACAACTACAACCTGAAATACAACCCAGCTAACAAAAGTTTGTTATAAGAACGTTCCTTTTAAAATATTCAAAATGTCATTTTTTATGTTTTAAGATCATTCCCAGCTGACAAAAGTAACCATCATGGTGATCAGTGTTTCCTTGAGTTGGGCTCGTGACCCTTGACATTTACTCTTAAACATAGACGTACTTATAAAGTACATTTGTCAAAGAAATTGAAATGATGCTCTGAGCAATGGTGTTGGTTGTTGTCAGTGAGATATCTACCATGTTTACATTTGAATAAATTACGGTCCTGCTGATCTTGAAATTACATTAAAACATCTGGGAGTTTGATTACATTTTTCAGTCTCCAAAGCTTTTTTGAAAAAAAAATACTCCTAATTTAGACACACAGACATGAAGAATCAGTTTATGAATCTCAACAATGGTAAGAATAAACAAAAGAAAACTTCATGCTGTGATGCATGCTGGGTAACATCATAGCACAAAACTAATTAATATTTCCCAGCATGCATTGCGGTTGATCCGCTAATCTGAGTTAGTTGGTTGTTTCTCACCATTGCTGAGATTCATACATTGATTCTTGATATCTGTGTGATTCTAAAATGTTGTTTGATAAAAATACATCCGTTTTTCACAAATCTTTCAAGATATCTAAAAACAGTCAAGTTTCCTGATTTTACAATGTCCTTTCAGGATCTTTAGCATAGCACTCAACCTAAATGAGTACTGAATCAAGCTATAACATCACAGAGGTTTCACCAATACCATTAGGTTAGGTTCATATTTGCTCCGCCATGACAAGTGCACTTCATAAGAACCCAATTTCAGCAGTTCAAACATACGTTTGCTCAGGGGTCAAGACCCCAACTCAAGGAAACACTGATCATCATGATGGTAACATTCTTAAAACACAAAACATTTTTTACGTATTCAAACATGTGAAAAACCTCTAAGGAACGTTCTTATAACAAATGTTTGTTAGCTGGGTTGTATTTCAGGCTGTTTTTCAGGTTGTAGTTGTTATGTTTCTCTGGGTAAATACTTTTAATGTAGTTTTTGTTGAACTTTTCTGCAGTGATGCTGTTTGTTAACAGCAGATGTTCATCACTAATAACTCAATCATCACTACAATAATATTAAAAATCATTAGAAATTCTGTCAAACTGGAGCACAGAAAGGTGATGGTTTTGGGATAAATCTGGGCCAGAATTGAAATGAACTGTTGTTTATATTTGGTTTAGTTCTGCTTTAATTGTTTTGATGTTTGACATGTGGCATAGCTTTGGCATGCCTTTGGCCCAAATCTGGCAAACAGGAGCGGACCGCACAAGTGCCATCATTCCACGCCATATGTGGGCCAGATGAGTAAAGTATGGGGAGTAAGGTGTGGGCCAGATTTGGGCCGCAAAAATTTGCTATCTGGGTATATATTATTAAAAACCATACAACTTTAGGCTATACAAACTATACGCAAAGCCTTTCCATCACATTCGGAAAATAAGTCTGTTGCGTGTCTAACCAAATCACAAAAGGATCCAACTTAAGTTTACTACGCAAACTGCTTTCCAATGGTCGCAGTGCATATTTACTTCCAAGTCTTCTATGTGGCACGGCCATACAAACCGAGCGTTTCTCCAGCTGGCCTCAAAACCTGGGTAGAAAATAGCCTATTACATATTGTTTGCTTATGTTTTCAAGTTTCAAAAGCAGAAGAACTTCATAAGTTGACCTCAGACAATAGTGTAACAAATTTAACTGTAATAATTGTCATCTAACTTTATTTCGTCATTTGAGGTCGGCGGTAATAGCGTAGCACACCACCTTTTTTGGACTACACTACTGCAGTATTGGTACAATCTTTGAACTCATTAATATCTGTGTCTGCTGCATCATGGGTAATCTTTCGATCTGTGGTTTGTAAGAAGTGTGAAGATGGCCTCACTCATGTCCTGCTTTTGTGTGTTTGCAGATAAAAGAAGAACGGAGGTGTGATCAGCTTTAATGAAGGCTGTGCGTCTGCTCTTGCAGGAAAGTCTTGTGTTGAATGAATTTGGAAAAAACCATCATCATGTTAGTCCTGTTAAAGTCTCTGACAACAAAAGTCATAACTGAGCACTGTGTCAAACTATTTCAAGAAAACAGAAGTAATTTATAAATGTCAGCACTAAAGAACAGAATGTCTTCTAGTCTGTTATTGTCATGACTCCGTCAATGAGAAAAGAGGAAATGAGAAACACAGGAAGAGTTACAAATGTTCTCATGAAGGAAGTAGATGTTGAGAAGAGACTCAGTAAGAGAAACACAACATGACTGAGAAGAGTGATATATGTCTGCTGGGACTGATCCTCCTCTCTTCACTATTCACAGGTAAACTATACAACACATTTATTTCATCAGATTTCATTTCATTACTCTCACTGACATTCTGACAAACATGTTCAGTTTCATCTTGTCACATTTATCATAGAGTTCATGTGTCATGAACGGTAGACAGAGAACCCAGACGCAGACAGAGGTGGTGGAAATCAATTACTTTAATAGATAAACTTAAAGCAAAAAGCCACAAGGGCAGGGTTCAAATTGAGGGGGGGCTGGAGAGGTCCCGGACCCCTCATAAGCCTTAAGGGACCTCTCTTATACTCTAAAATAATGAACTTGAGGGAGCCCTCTGGTTTTTCATTAAAACTATACCACTAAAAAAGTGAAATTATTTTTGTCAAATCAACACGTTAAATCATGAAATTTGTACAAATAACAGACAAATGTGTTTTAGGACGTAAATTAAAATGTCCGAAAAATCCATCCATGCTCAAGGGCACCACACAGTATTCAATGAATCCGCTGTGTGCGGATCTTCTTATATTGAAAACTTAACAGTTAGGCTATATATTTTTGATATGCAAGACTTTCTTTATGAAAGTTGTCAAAACAGATGTGACGCGGTAGGCCTACTGAGCCACTGAAGGGACATACTGGTGGAAAAATAGGAAAAGGGAGGGTAAATATTTTCCTCTCCCCAACATTACGTTCCTTTGCAAAAAATGTGCGCTCATTTCCCCAAGAATATCTATCCATCCCTCAGTAAACTTTCCCATTCCCCAGAGAAAATTTGGCCTTCCCTTCTGCAAACATGAGCTCCGACTTGCTGTGCGTTCAGACTGCCGCCGTCGAGAGCACCAAAGATGCCAGAATTCATTCATTTTCAATGTCAGCTAGCGGCGAGGAGCAGCACAGCGCGTCTTGGCCTTTGAGGGTGTCAAGGAGAGTTGAAATCAGGTTAACTTTATTGAAATGAGCTATGACGCGTTTCGGTGGCAACCAATCGTGACGTAGGAGCAGGGCAGTATTTATGATACATGTATTTAAAATACGTATTTTAAATACAAAATAGTACTTTTTAATTTGTATTTGATTGGGTTAATGAAAATGTCCTCATATTATGTATCAAAATACTTCAGTTTATGTATTTTTGTAGTTTCAAAAATACTTCAAATACTTTGTAGGAAGTCTACGTGATGACGTCATAAAAGTGCGGCCTCTGATTGGTGCCTACTGGGAAGTTTGCCCGGACCTGGGTTGAGCTAAATTAAATTGCTTTAATTGATTTAGTTTTTGTTAAGTTTTCGTCCTACACTTAAAAGTAAGGTTTTTATTAATTTATTTTAAAAATACATTTTGATATATTTTTGCCCAGCCCTGCCTAGAAGTCTACCGCTTGAGTGGATTCCAGAGAATGCAACCCTGTAAACTATGGTTCCGATCACATTTGATCCCAAGTAAAATGGAGGAGAGGTTGAGTAATGCTGTGGCGGGTTTCCCAATCATATATACGATGCGTCCCTGTTTGCGTATAGGGACATAAATAATAAAAAAATGTTTGGAAAAAGATGTCTTAGATTGTTTGTGTTACTGGTGCATACTGGTGAGTTAATGATGATGTGCATTTACGTTATTCATTTTCAGTAAATAAGCGGAATTTCATGCTAACTTTAGCGTCAGAGCATGCACAACAGTGTTACTGCTGCAGAATATTATTTTGTTAGCAAACGTGTAACTACAATAAAGTTCTTTCCACCGATAAATTTCTGGTGTTCAGTCTGCACAAAGATCAACAAGCTTGTTTGCTTTGCGACCCCTTTAAATGCAAGAAAAGATGTTGATCTACGTCAGAGCGCTCAAGACTCTTTCTACAGTGTTGTTGGCAGGGTGGCCAGAGCGATCTTTGACGCTCTTGACGGCGGTGATATGTACAGTTAGACGAGAAGGAGATAAATCACGTTAAAACGCTCATACAGAAATGGACAGATAGCCACTTCCCAGATAACAACCAAACCAGATAATTGTTGTGGCCAAATTTCTGAACACGGTTACTTACTGACAACATCACAAAGTTAGGTTGTGGCAACAAATCCAGTAATATCACTTTTTTCAGTTGTCACAACGTTAATAGATTACATAGTCAAAACGTAGGTGTGGTCATCAGAATAAAATCATAACATTAACATACCGTGACAACGTCAGATAGTTATTAATATATTCATATATTAATGACAAATGCATACTCAAAATGCAGTTAATTTATTGTACACCAGTACACAACAACATTTTTTTTGTTTTGTTTCAACAACTGTCAAAATAATAAAATAAAAAATTCAAGAAACGTGAAACAGGTTTATATCAAAACAGTCATTTGTATAACACTTATTTTAGTACATTATTGGTATAAAATAGTTAAAGTATAAAAAAGTTTAAAAAAAAAGTATAAAGACAATTTACATATGATTTAAGCATGCTACAAAATAATTTACAGATAAATATTAACAAAAACACTTTGAAATGGGTGTTACTAAATGTGATGTTGTTGGTCTTTTGTCATTATTCTGCTGTTTTCAGTATTCAGTGCATATTCCGGTTTGCCATGGTCACTCTTAACAGCTACAAGTGCTTAATAATATAAAAGGAAAGGAAAATTTTAATTGTTAAGAAAAAAATAAAAAAACTTTTAATTCTTATTGCTATCAATAACATTTTACAATGAGTGAAATCCCAGCAAGAAAGACATCAAACCTAGACAAAATCTTTATCAATTGTATTTTGTGATTAAAACAATGTAGACTACAATGCAAAATTAAAAAGTAACAGCAATATCGATAGCATGGTCTCTGCACAAAATAAAAATATATTTTTCAATTTCTCCTCATGTTGACCTCTTACAGTACGTGGACATTTATTTGTGTAATATGGTCAAATTACTATGATCCAAACTATCATGTGATGGAAGCTTGTACTCGTGGCTTCATCTTTTTTTTTTGAGGAGTGGTTAGTGGACTCGCAAGAGCCTTGACACAATAAGAACACTGCACGAGGGGGTAAAACAACAAAAACAGAAGATAATGACACAGATATGACGGAACACAATAGACTGACTAAACTGGACTTACAACATTTGACATAAACTACAACTGACTCCACTTGACTTTGACTAGACGTAGAATTTCCTCAGAGCACGAAATTGACGCAATGTCTTTTAAAATGTCATAAAGCAATACGAACCGGCACGAGACAGAAAACAAGAGGGGACAAAATCAGTAGAGGAACAGATGTAGGGCATTAAACCATTAAATCGTCATTCATGAAGAAAAGAGAGGGCGGGGTCAAAGACGAGACCGAAGAGAGCAGTGGACACACCAAAACAAACAATGCCAAGACTCTTTCAACACTTAACACGTGTGTACTGCTACGATCATGACACAAGACTAGAAAACAAGGAATGACTTCCTTGAACAAGGAACAAGGAAGCAGGATCAAGACATCATGTGTCTTATTCTAGCATTCGAATGTCAAGAGTCAACTAGATCACATTAAATTCTGTCAAATCTTCTGATTTATATGATGTAAAAATAATACAAATATATCTGAGAAAAAATAAACTTTTTGAATATATTGTGATGCATTAATATGAATGATGTCATCTGCTGTTTCAGGTGTGAGTGGGACACAAGTGATTCGTGTGTTCATCAGTTCTGGTGAAAGTGTGTCTCTGTCCTGTTATAATGCTCTTCATCAATGCTCCTCAACTACATGGATCTACAATAAATATACAACATCATCTGAAGTAGAAGTGTTTACTGGAGGAATAAATAAGAATAACACAGAGAGATCTGAGAGACTGAGTCTGACATCTGACTGCTCTCTCAACATCTATAAAACAACACAACATGATGGTGGACTTTACACCTGCAGACAATATGTGAATGGACAGCGAAATCATATACCGGAAATAAATGTTGATCTACATGTTCTTCACGGTCAGTGTTTCTCTTCATTTATATGAACACATGTTTTACTTCAGATCACAGTTCTCTTTATCTCTTGTGTTTTCACTGAAACTCATGAGTACTGAGAGTGTGTTGTGTGATTTGTGTTTCAGTGTCTTCATCAGAATCATCATCATCATCACAGACTGAGATAAGAGCAAACACATCTGTCACTCTCTCCTGTCAGCTGATTTCATATAACTGTGATCATGAGTTCAGTTATTATGGATATCAGCTGGTGTGGATGAATCAGACTGATGTTGATCTACAGACAGACTCCAGATATCAGATTAGATCAGATGAACTCTGTCTCATCTCTCTGACTACAACACTCATGAATGAAGACGACAACACAGAGATGAGATGTGTGCTCAAACACAAGAATGACATCAAGACCTCAGTCACATATACTGTCAGATTTACAGGTAAGACATCACTCTGACAGGAGTGTCCTGAACTCAAAGTGACTTCAGTCATTAAACTCTGTACTGATGATGAAGAAATGACATAAACATGAAATATGATTGTGATGTTCTACAGTATGATGTCTCTGAACATTCATCATCTTCTACAGATTCAAACAAGATTCTAGTGACCACCACAAACCCTGAGAGATCCTCAACTCTTGACACACCAGAAACTACACAACAACAACAACAACAACAACAACAACAACAACAACAACAGCAACAAGGTACATCATCACCATCTGTGTGTGTGTTTTTGTGTGTTTGTTTCCACATTATGACTCATCTAAACTAAAACTAAACTTTGTTTTTTACAGCATCATCTACAACATCAATAATAATAAGAGGTATGAAGTGTTGATTGTGATCCATGTGTCCTGTTACATAAGTACATGAGTGAAACTCTCACTGAACTCATCTTGTGTTTGTTTCTCATGTGTAGTGTTTGAGAGTTTGATGGATTTAATGGTGTTCTTGTGTCTTCTAGTGATTCTAGTGATTGTTGAGGTGTCAGTGTTTGCTGCTCCTACTGTCATTCTTCTTCAGATCATCTGTGCAGGAAGAGCGCGTGAGTTTTCATCATCATCATCATCATCATCATTCACCTGAAACAATCCAGAAAACAAACAGTAGAACTTCATCACTTTTATTGACTTTTATCTTCTCAGAAAACAGAAGAAGGACTCAGAACGCTCATCCAGAAGACACAGTGATGTCAGCAGTTTGGGAATAAAATCCTTTTTATGAGTAAATTACTGCGAGCTTTATTTGATCAGATTTTATACCATTTGTCGAAATGCAACTTGAGTCTCTCACCTGATAAAACAAAATTTCCTGTCAGAGTAACTTTGTTCCAGTCAGTAAATAAGAACCTCAAAAAAGTGTTGTTACTCTTGTCAGACAGCGTTCTGTCAGTTTACGAGTACATTTTTCATTTAAAATGCGATTTACAAAACTCTTTAATCCACTGTTGTGAAATTAGAGCTTCGAAGAAACGATCAGCGATCCTGTCATGCGCAGTTCAGCTGTGCGCGCGCTGCTCTGAATTTGAGCCAAGATGGGAGGGCGCGTGCTATTTACTTTCACATACAACACAGAGCATTACATTTACATTTAATTTTATGCATTTGGCAGAAGCTTTTATCCAAAGCTTACATTAATAAACATATACATTTATACTTATGTATATGCAATCCCATGGGATCGAACCCGCAACCTTGCGTTGCTAACGCACTGCTCTTACCACTGAGCTACAGGAACGCTTAGTAAGAGCTCAGTGGTATCAGCAGCCAGCATAGCGTGTTAAATCTCTTGTAAATCTGATTTACAATGTCAGACTAAATCTATTTTAAAAAAGCGTCATAATTGTCTTGTGAATCGTCAAAGTTACGCATGGGCTACAATAAATGGTAATGAAATAACTTGCTTGCGACCTGGCAGTTACATTACCATCAGGTCATGTTGATATCAAAATATTACCAATAGTTTACATAACTGGACCGTTCTTGGTTACCCTGCAACGTAAGGAGACGGTAAATGTGACGTTATGAATGGGTCATTTAATTGCTAAGAATTTACGAGCCTAGGATGTGTACTTTAAATTACCAGTAGGTCATGTAATTACCAAAATACTATGAATATTGTACGTAACTGGACCATTTCTGGTTATAATGTAACATCAGGAGTTCGTGCAGGGGATGTCATGAATTGGTCATTTAAGGGTAATAAAAGATGCTTGGGATGTGCCAGCTACGTTGCCACCTGGTAAATCATGAAATTACCAAAAATGACCAATAAATTATGTGAGTAATGCTTTTAAACTATGCTTATTGTCACACAAGTATTAAACGGATAGTTCACCCCATAATGAAACATCTATCAACAATTACTCACATTCAAATTGCTCTTATCCTGTATTTTTATCTGTTGAACCCAAAATAAGATATTTTGGATAAATTTAGGAAAGTAAACAGTTCTGAGTCACCATTGACTTTAGTAGTGTTTTGTTTGGTTAAGCACTGTGAGAATTTGGGTCTTGCCTCTTCCCACATATTATGTGAAATTTATTGCAATGTTTATTGTACACAAATTATGTCTAATCGTACTTCAGTTAAAGTGCTGACAAAGCTAACAAAATGTTCCAGAACATCGTGCTGCCTTTTGCTAATAATATTAATGTACTTCTAAGAATCTTAGAAAAAGGAACTAACTCACGTGAATAATATCAATATAGGTCTGGTATGTTTCCATGACATATCTTTCCATGACATATTTACTTCCTCTTTTATGAATATAAGTCATTTATAATCAATAAACTTTGGACTCAGATTGAACTGCACTTCTGTGTCTGTGTCATTCTTGGTTCCCAGGCCTGCAACGTTGTGTGTTCCATCGACTAGACTCTTTAACCTTCTACCTAGACAAAGGGGACAAAAAGTTATATTCTTACAGTTGGGGCTCAGTCCGTGAAAGGGGGAAGATCTCTTTGAACCAAGAGACCAAAGCATTCCTGGGGCAGGCGCCACCGACGATCGGTCACGGACCTACATAAAAAGGGGAAAGTGTTTTTTCGTATTTCTGAAGAAATATAAAGCTTACCCTGTAGGATTCCTGTGAGTGACTTTTCAAAGTTTCTATTGCTGCTTTTTTTAACTGTATTATTTGTGTCAGTGCCAGTATTGAAGTGAAAGATGGGGAGTTCTGTTTCAAGACCGTTGCCTGGCGAAACGCTAGTGACAGTTATGTACAGAAATAATCAAGGTTTGTACGTTGAACCGTATGTTAGAAACCTAGCAGGATGGTCACGAGTACAAAACCTTAAAACTCAATGGTTTGGGTAAGAGCTGGCAACACAGTTAATGTGACACCGTTAAGAATGTCTGATATGGAAGCAATTTGTAAAAGTTTGCCTTCTCCACAGGAAGCGGGTAAATATGTGTCGATTTTGCAAACACATACAATTTCACATTTCACATGTAGCGACTTTCGAACATTGTTGTTAAGAACACTCAAAAAAGATGTAACAGAAGATATGCTGATTGAAAAGTGTCCCGTATTATCAATCGACAATGATAAAATCACCAGCAGAGGTACGGCTGCCAACCCGCATGAATTGTTTTGGGAAATTTCTGCAAATGTTGAAATATTCTTTAAACAGTTGAGAGTTATTCTTGATGAACGTTTAGGAAGCCAACACTAAGCAGGCAGCAAGAGAATCAGCGCCTCAATTCTTTGTGCGTTTTAAGAAAGCGTGGACCTTTGAAAAATTACATAAAGCCTCGGTTACAGGCTACCAACCAAAGGGGAACAGCAGCCGTACTTCTCTGAATCTGCAGCAACCACATCTTAGCCATAAGAGGAAGTCTAATATAATATGTTTATACTGCGGCAAAAGGGGCCGTTTCAAAAGAGAGTGCAAGCAGTTGCAAAACTTTAAGTCACCTCAGCCAAACTCTGGTGACACACACTCACCACAGCGGAGGAACGAGAACTCGGGTGCTACATATCGAACCCAGTTCGAACCCAGTGATGTCAGTTCTCAATTATGTATGATGACCCTAACATTTTCAAATAATGGGGAGGAATTGCCTTATTTTTCTATAATGGTGAACGGGCAGCCTCAAACCTTTCTGCTTGATAAAGGTGCAGATGCTTCGTCTTTGACTTCAAATAGTTATGAGGGTCCTATAACTAATCAAATAATTCACTCTGTGGGAATTTCCGGAACTGACATTGCCTGTGCTGTGACGCCTCCATTGGAGGTTAAAGCCGCTGAAACAGGTTTTAAAGCCTCGAAAAAGAGAAACTGCAATGGGTCAAAGCTAAGGTGACCTATTTAGGACAAGTGCTGACGCAGGGTCTCATTGCAATATCCACAGACAGGGTCCAGCTGATCAGAAATGTTAAGTCCCCACAAACAGTGCAGCATCTCCACAGCTTCCTGGGACTCATTAACTATTGTAGATCGTGGATACCTTACTGTGCGATTCATGATAAGCACCTGAGGGGTCTGATCGATCACCAAACGCAGCCAAACACACCACTGACGTGGACTGCGGAGGTGGAGACAAACATTTCAATGCCTTGAAAGCAGCTATCACAACCGCACCAGCATTGGGCCTACCGGACTACACAAAGCCTTTTCACTTACATGCCAGAGAGTCAGAGGGTGTCCTGTTGCAACAGCATGGTTCTCACTATAGAACAGTAGTATAACTGTCTGAAAAGAAAAGTTAGATAACATAGTCACAGGTATGCCAGCATGTCTAAGTGCTGAGGCTGCAGCGGCTCTGATTGTGCAGATGGCTGAGAAAACTGTTCTGTCGCGCCCATTAACATTGTCTGCATCACATCAGGTAGGCGCAATTTTACACAACATGCAAATATAACATATGACAGCGCAATGACGCTCAGGTTACGAGGCTACTCTGCTGGCAAAAATAAAACTTACCAATCAAACAACAGCAAACATTAATCCTGCTTTGCTGGGTATTTTTCGGTATGGTAGACATGGCAGACTTGAATGTTGAACATGATTTCATCTTTGAACTGACAATCTCTTACTCTTCTAGGGTTGATATGTTGGATGCACCCCTAGAGGGGGGACGAGACTACAATTTGGCTCAAGCAGCAGAGTTGATAGCATTAATACGGGCTTGTGAGCTGATGACAGAGAAGCGAGCAACAATTTACGAAGACTCTAAGTATGCGTGGAGTGTTCTTCACCATTATGCTAAAATGTGGGAAGCAAGAAGTTTCAAAACAGCTGATGGTAAACTCATAGCACACGCAAATCTGAAAAGACAGTTAACCAAAGCAGTATTTCCGCTCGAAGTGGCCATAGTGAATGGTCATGGTCAAAGGTCATGCTTCGAGGGAGGATGAACAGACTATAGGTAACTGAAGGGCGAATGTACCTGACATTGACATCAAAATCCTGCAAAGTCAACCGACACAGGGAGACTTAGAGCATTGGAGCAAACACTCTAAACACTCCTAACAAAAGCCGCAATCGAAACGGGAAAATAGTGGGTCGATTTGTTGCCCGCAGTCTTTACAAAGTAAGAATGACCCCATCTTCAACGACAAGATTGTCACCTTTTGAAATACTAATGGGTAGGCCTTTCCCGACATCGCGGGTCAAAGCTCGGGCAGGTATTTCTTCTTTCTTAGGTGACTTGAAAGTGATCCAGTAGGACTATGTGACTTCCCTAGTTGAAAAGTTAAACTCTATATGTGCTGATGTTTCTTTGTGTCTTCCTCATCCCTCAGAACACCCTACTCATAACTTTGTTCCAGGACAAAAAGTCTTTGTGAGGAGTCTAAAGCCGACCAAAGTTGGACAACCAAAGTACCACGGACCAGAGACTGTGATTGCCGTGACTCGGACAGGAGTTCTGACGGACTACCAGCCACAGTGGATACACACTTCCAGACTGACGTTGTGTTCTTCAGGAGAGCAGGAAAGCTCCAGTTTAACATAGAATCTCAACAGGGGATTCACCTCACTGCACCTCAGGGTGGAGAAAGCACTGACAACGCTGAGGAAAGAGAAGAACTTTCGTGAGGTGTGGGCCACCCAAAGCAAGAAGATACATGGCCCATAGAGCCAACAGTGCTGACTCCGTAATCATCCCTGAGTGCACCGAGGGCCAAATTCTTATGGATATATTAGATATCAATTATTTTACCGAATGTACGATTGCAGAAGGCCTCATTGTGTTTGGCACATCACAAAAACATCAAATATTAAACAAACAGACAACAAACAAACATTCCAAAGCCAAGCAAAAATACATCAAATAAATCAAATCTGCACTTGAGTTTGTTTGTCAAAGGAAATTTAAGTTTTGAATAATTTTGTGTGTTTGTGTTTTATTTGCGGGTGGTTTTGTTCAGGGAGGAGTAAAGCTCTCTGCAGGCGTCTTCAGGTTCAGTTTTTCCTCCTCTGATAGCGGCATAAGTCACATCACCAGCAGACTGAAACTGAATGAACACAAATACATATTTATGAGACTGTATATCATGAAGATATTGCAGCGCATTAAATCATGTATGTAGTTGGAGAGTTTAGAATGGAGGGCGGATGTAAATGTTTGTAGTTTCTACTCACAATGTTGTTCTTCTGTTGTTTTTTACTGACAACAGTCACCTCAGAATAAACCACATCATCTTTCTGCTCCTAAACATCAACACAGATATAAAGGCTGAAAAACTCTCCACTCACTGTTTGTTAGACAGACTATAGTGAGATTTAACAGATGTAGTTGTGAAGTTTGAAATCACTGTGTTTTATTACTCCAGAGAACAAAGTCTTCAAAGATTGATTTTAAAGTTCATGTTTAGAGGACTGTTAAGATCGTATAAAACTAATTAAAATGATGCCGATATAAACCAAAGAACAATTAACACAGTGACTGTAAATATTCACAAATCTCATGAATCTTTGAGTCTATTGTAGAAGAATGTTACTAACATTTGTGATAGGAGTAGAAGGAATGATGTTGATGGTCTCATATGTTCCATTATTGTCATTCTTAGATGCGACCTAAAGGAAAGGAAATGGACAACATCACAATGTATCAGATTATTTTTATCCAACATGATTTATGATGATATCTCACAGATCAAGCCGTTACTATACTCACCACAGGGTCTCCAGACAATCTTTGATCTGAAACATAAACATGTCTCATTGCATTTTAATCATTAAATAGTTCAGCGGGACACATAATGTTTTTAAGGCATATATAGTACACATGGCCAGACTGTCAACACGTGATGTCACACCATTCTTATACTGTGACAGTGTGAGTGATATATCAGCTCAATGGGAATGTATTGTATGTAGTCACCATTATAGTGATGAGTGTTTGCTTTTACTGGGCTCATCACCCTTTACTTTCCTTTCTGTTATTGTTGATTTATGAAACACAATTGTTATAGCAAAGAAAACAACTGTTGTGTACTCAGTCTGAACATAGTGAGTAACTAATGATGAAGATCCACTGATCTCATGTGTAAATTTAGTCTGGTTATCATTTTTATCACAAAGCACCATAACTTCATAAATGGACTTTGGTCATTCACAGCTGTAGAACTGCTGATATTAGAGATAAACAGTCTCTGATTTAAAGAGATATATATATATATTTCACCCAAAAATGAAAATTCTGTCATCATTTACTCACATTCAAGTTGTTCTTAATCTGAATACATTTCTTTGTTTTGATGAAGAACGGAAGAATGATTATAACCAAACAGTTCTTGGACCCTATTGACTTCCATAGTAAGAAAAAATACTTAATGTTGTTTTGTTCTGTTAAAACAAGAGAAAAGATATTTTGAAGATGTAGGACAGCAAACAGTTCTGAGACACTTTTGACTTCCATTGTCATTATTCCTACTATGGTAGTCAATGGGGTCCAAGAACTGTTTGATTACAAGCGTTCTGTCAAATATCTTTCTCTGTGTTCAACCAAACAAAGACATTTAAACAAATATGTAACCACTAGAGAGTGAGTAATTCATGACAGAATTTCCTTTAAGGAGAGAGACTGAAGACCAGTCACAAGCAGGAGCAGAAGAATTAGCTTTTTTCAGATTATTAAAATCTCAGAAACTGTATTCCGATGGCCTCTTGAAATCAGCATACTCACCTGATCTTTTGATATAAATCACACAAAGAACAGCAACAGTAAGTATAAGAAGTAATGGAGCGATCACAGCGATAGTCACTGTATGAGAGCTGGTCACTGAGGAAGAAAAATAATAAAATTACAAATTAAAGTCATTAAAAAGTGAACAATGACTTGAGTTTGTGATCATCCCCAGACAAAAACAGCTCCATCATAACCTGTAAACAACATTTAGTTAATTCACTTTAATTAACAGAATATTTATTTGGTGAAAAAGTCCCGTTATGGTGATCATTGTTATCCTTAGTTGGGCTCTTGAATCTTGACTTAGTCTTTTTTGTGTGTGTGTGTGTGTGTGTGTCGTGACTGCATGCTTCTAAAATACATCCGTTATGATGATGCTAATGGGAATCTAATCAAGTGGTGTTATTGTTATGCTTTTATCGGGCAATTTTGGGAACTTAATCCACCATGACAACAAAGTTTCCATCCCTCTCTGTGAGCTTGTGTAAGCACATGGATGTCTCTCAGGCTGAATCAGACAAACTTCCTTACTTGGACGATTCTCTGTGGTTGGCGTTGTTGGAATACCGGGTAGATCTTTTTCGAAAGATTGAATTCATTGAACAGATCGATGCAACGAAGAAATGAAAACATTTTACTTCTTTCAGAAAAATGTAGTGCCTTCGTTGGCAAATTGGATCTTTTGCCTGATTGGTTGATGAATAAAAGTATTGACATGTTTCTCAAATTCGACGACTGTGTGCAAGAGACGGTATAAATATCTCCACTTTAATTGATGTAGTTGCTCAGCATATTAATGGACTAAAACAACAATTCGTTTGTTATTTCAGTGAGGATTTCAGTTTGTCTGGATCAGAGACCCCTTTAGTTTCCCAGAAAAGATCTAACGATTGACATGGAGGAGCAGTTAGATGAGTTAAAGAACAACACCAGATTGAGACATCTTTATAGCTCTTTCTCTCTGCCTTCGTTTTGGATGAATGTGAAGACTGAATATCTGCATTTGTCTGACACTGTCATTAAATCTCTGCTTCCACTTGCCTCAACTTATTTGTGTGAGCTTGGTTTTCAACATTGACTGCGTCAAAAACATAATACCGAAATCGCACCTACGTCCAAGTTGTTACAAATTAGTTGTACTGTATTATTGTTCAACACATTTTTTGTAAATGTATATTAAATTGTGTTCTTCACCACTCTCCTTTATATAGTTTTAAAGAAGTTAAAAAAAAGTACAAGTTTAAAAAAAAAACAATAGGAGAGATTTGGTGGGCAGATGGGCACTAGCTCAAGCCACAGAGCCACCCTGTGAACGCATTCCGGTTCCCGTTGGTCCGGGAGTTTCAAAGGAGAAAAATCTGAAGTATGAGAATAATAACTAGAAATGTACATTTTCTGAATAAAATGTGAGTGTTGCTTCGTGGCAAAGTGCGGAACTGGGCTCTAGGGTGTTGACACTATAAGCAAGGAATGAATCTAAACAACCCCTATGTCTCTATGATGTTTGGATGCAGAGATATAGGTATTGCTAAACGGTTGCTAGGCTTACATGTTTAGTTGCTAGGGGCGTGGCCTGGCAGATGCCAATTGATGATGCTTCAAGCCACAAGTGAAACAAACCAACCCCCATGTCTCTACGATGTTCTGATGGAAAGATATAGGTATTGCTAAATGGTTGCTAGGCTAATCTGTTTGGTTGCTATGGGCGTGGCTTCGTAACGTAATGAAGTTCCTGGGATACTGATTGGTTGCCTAAGTCAATTGAGTCAATCCCCTTGTCTCTACCAAACTGTGCTGCAGAGATATCCACCTGGTTCTTTTATAATGGGAGTCTATGGGAAAGGTTGCTAGGTTGCTGTAAATGGTTGCTGGGGGCGTGGTATCATAGCGTCATGATGACCATGTGATACTGATTGGTTGTCTGAGGCAAATGAGCCCACCCCCTTGTCTCTAAGTGGTTGTACTGCGAAAGTATTCATCTCAGGACAGCTATGACTCCTTATACGGGCATGTTTCCTCCCCATATTAAGTCAATGGGGCATTTTGGGGGCTCTTACGCCCCAGGGGTACAACTAACCCCCCCATTGTGATGTATGTTCTTACAGAGGCTGATGGGCCGTTCAAATGTGGTAACCCGCATATTTCTAAAAATGTCTTGCTCGGAGCAACGACCCCTCAAAATTCTGCGCAATGTTAAGTCAATGGGATTTACGGGGTGTTTTTTTGCCCCCCATCGAAACCCCCTGTGCCCGATCACTTATAAAAGTCACAGCACACCATTCCCAATATAGGCCCGTCGATTTGAGGCCTCATTCAGGGGCCTACGACAAAAACTGCAGGTTAAAATATTTCCAGCACAACAGTAATAATGATGCTTTTATAACACCACTAACTAAACGTGAGGGTGGAGGGGGATGTGTGTGAAAACAGGAGTGTTGACAGGTATGATCTGGATTCTCTGTCTAAAGATCATGGTGTGGTGTCATGGGTAAATAATCAATGTTTCTGTTCTTTCACGTTCTTGTCTCTCAGTGATTTGTTTTCTTTGTAGCGCTGCACTGCAATAGTGCTTATCAGCCATTATAACAGCGTCTTAATGCAGAGACAGGATTCACTGCGGTAAACATGACTGATAGAATCCACAAATAACCAATCAGGAAATGCCAACATGACTGACGATATAAACGACATCATTCCTTACAAAAAGCAGTGATAATGTCCAGCCATGACTATGATCAGTGTTTGCTTTAGTTACATTTTACATTTAGTCATTTGGCAGACGCTTTTATCCAAAGCGATTTACAGTGCACTTATTACAGGGACAATCCCCTCTGGAGCAACATGGAGTAAAGTGTCTTGCTTAAGGACACACTGGTGGTGGCTGCTGGGATCAAACCAGCAACCTTTGATTTACCAGTTCAGTGGTTTAACCCACTAGACCACCATCTCCATTGAACTTTTGACTTTCATTGTGTCTGTTAAAGTTCCTCTTTCTATACATGTGATGTGTTTATATAAGAAGACTTGTGAGTTTTCAAAGGATAAAATTAAAAAAACATTATGTTGGCAAAATTGAGTTTTTATGAAATTTGCAACGGCAAAGTTAAAATTATTTAAGTAATACTGAGATTTATGAATTCATTACAAAAACAATTGTCCTTTTTTAAAAGTGGAAATAACTGTGACAAAATAATTACTGTCACACTTGCATCAACAGTCATCACACAAAACTCAACAATGGTGACAATCAACAAAAGAAAGCTTCAAATTAGTTTGATGATTGTCACCGTTGTTTTCAGGACAAAACATTTCTAGTGGGAATATACCTTGTTTTTGTCGTTGTTGTGTAGTTTCTGTTGTGTTAAGAGTTGAGAATCTCTCAGGGTTTGTGGTGGTCACTAGAATCTTGTTTGAATCTGTAGAAGATGATGAATGTTCAGAGACATCATACTGTAGAACATCACAATCATATTTCATGTTTATGTCATTTCTTCATCATCAGTACAGAGTTTAATGACTCAAGTCACTTTGAGTTCAGGACACTCCTGTCAGAGTGATGTCTTACCTGTAAATCTGACAGTATATGTGACTGAGGTCTTGATGTCATTCTTGTGTTTGAGCACACATCTCAACTCTGTGTTGTCGTCTACATTCACGAGTGTTGTAGTCAGAGAGATGAGACAGAGTTTATCTGATCTAATCTGATATCTGGAGTCTGTCTGTAGATCAACATCAGTCTGATTCATCCACAACAGCTGATATCCATCATCACTGAACACATGACCACAGTTATATGTAAACAGCTGACAGGAGAGAGTGACAGATGTGTTTGCTCTTATCTCAGTCTGTGATGATGATGATGATGATGAAGACACTGAAACACAAATCACACAACACACTCTCAGTACTCATGAGTTTCAGTGAAAACACAAGAGATAAAGAGAACTGTGATCTGAAGTTAAACATGTGTTCATATAAATGAAGAGAAACACTGACCATGAAGAACATGTAGATAAACATATGAATCAGGTTCATGTTGACGTCCATTCACATATTGTCTGCAGGTGTAAAGTCCACCATCATGTTGTGTTGTTTTATAGATGTTGAGAGAGCAGTTAGATGTCAGACTCAGTCTCTCAGATCTCTCTGTGTTATTCTTCTTTATTCCTCCAGTAAACACTTCTTCAGATGATGTTGTATAATTATAGTAGATCCATGTAGTTGAGGAACATTGATGAAGAGCATCATTACAGGACAGAAACACACTTTCTCCAGAACTGATGAACACATGAGTGTATGCTGCTTCACTCACACCTGAAACATCAGATGACATCATTCATATTAATACATCACAATATATTCAAACTGTTCAATATTTATCTCTCAATGACAGATAGATTTGTATTATTTTATCATCACATTATTCAGAAGATTTGACAGAAGATAATGTGATCTTGTTCCTCTAACATTGACTCTTGACATCAGACTTTTGAATGTGGAGGAAGTTCTCAAACACTTTACAGTCTTCAATGCTAAATTTAAGATAAATCTTTTATTTTGTTCTTTGATGAACATTAGTGACATGAGTCACAGCAGCACGTTTAAGAACGTGGCCCCTTTAAGAGCTGTCTCAGGACGCAGATCTGACCGTCACCACACTCTCATTATCACAATTCTTTGCATTCATTTAAGATTTTATTTTACACTTTGAAGTCTGTGCTTAAGAAAATGTTAGACAAAACAGCTTTCTGGCATAATCTTGAGTGCTTTTATCCATTAAAGCACAAAAGAGAACTTAACACGGAGTAACTGTCTGACAGAGATTCACAGACGCAGTCTTTAGTCTGTTACTGTTCACACCAGACTGGACCTCACATTGCGTTCTGCTGCGTCTCACAATTTAGAAGATCTCTTTCTTCATTGAACATGTCAAAGCAACTGTTTCAAATCACACGTACGTGGTTTAAAAGCCTGAACATGAATAAGAGTGTGATGACATAATGTAACACTTGACAAAGAATGTAAAAACAAACAGATGTTGTGTTAATTGAGTTAAATATTTTTCAGGAGTTAATTTGAAAAAATGTATCACATGTGTTAACTTGTTGACAGCACTAGTTGTAATGCAACATAACATGTTTTTTTAAAGCTCATATACACAACCGTTCAGACAACCACCACGGGTTTCACAATCAGGACTGTTACAGGCACCACTTCTTTTTTATTTTTAAAGGGGATCTTTCAGATACGAAAGCCATCAGTTTGTAAAAGCTGAAGCTGGATTAAGGGATTGTTTTTTAATCATGTAAAATATTTGAAATGTATTCAATCTCTCCTAAACATCCATTTCTTAGCTGAAATGTAAAACTGTTGTGCTTGTATTCCTTTCCGTATTTCTCTGTTTTTAACAGTTGTCTATTTATAATGTCTCTGTCATAAATCTCTACAGAGTACTCATCATTTTCAGACAGATGACAGACTGGGAGCATTAAGAACATTTCCTTGTGATCCAGCGAGAACAACCCAAAAAAAACGTTTGTGCCCTAGCAATAAGAGGACAAGCAACTAGCCTATCATTGACAAGTTTGTCCACCATGTTTGAGACATCATCATTAATCTTTGTTTGTTTAAGTAGTCGAGGAATGGACTGAATTATGTTTAACTGCCGTGTAATTTGCGATGGAATGTAATATGTCCTGTGACAGAACCTCTTCAGTTTTTGGTTGTTACCCTCAAATGAAAAGGCAGATGTACACCAAAGGAGTCTTTCTTCCGGCTGCCAAATATCACATGTGAGCAGCGCTATACACAGACCAGAGCAACTAAAACATTGACGTACTTGTACACATTATATACAATAAATGTAACCATGCTTATTTCTTAAGATAGTTTTTTTTAATTCTTACGCAACACTGTTCTTGACACATGAACTCTATGATAAATGTGACATGAGATGAAACTGAATGTCAGAATGTCAGTGAGATTAATGAAATGAAATCTGATGAAATAAATGTGTTGTATAGTTTACCTGTGAATAGTGAAGAGAGAAGGATCAGTCCCAGCAGACATATATCACTCTTCTCAGTCATGTTGTGTTTCTCTTACTGAGTCTCTTCTCATCATCTACTTATATTTCTTCATGACAACATTTGTAACTCTTCCTGTGTTTCTCATTTCCTCTTTTCTCATGACACAATAACAGACTAGAACACATTCTGTTCTTTAGTGGTGACATTTGTAAAATACTTCTGTTGTCTTAAAATAATTGGACACAGTGCTCAGTTATGACTTTTGTTGTCAGAGACTTTAACAGGACTAACATGATGAAGGTTTTCTACAAATTCATTCAACACAAGACTTTCCTGCCCGAGCAGAGCAGACGCACAGCCTTCATTAAAGCTGATCACACCTCCGTTCTTCTTCTGTCTCCACACACACACAAAAGCAGGACATGAGTGAGGTCATCTTCACACTTCTTACAAACCACAGAACAGCAGATTACCCATGATGCAGCAGACACACACATTAATAAACACACTAACTCTGTCACAGATTATATCATGTATGTTCACCGCCGAACCCAAATGACCAAATAAAACCAAGTGTTTGTTTTTCCAGTAACATGACAAATATTACAGTTAAATATGACATTTATTCATAAAAAAATAAAATGCTTTAATTATTAAGTTATAACACTGGAAAATAATAAGTAGTTGGCTTTCTTTTTGACACATTCACATGTGCGCTTGTGCTGTTGTGGCAGAATTGTGTTTCCATTGTTACAGATGACATTAACACATAACTGTTTATATATCTGAGCCAAGGTATCTTTGTTTTTTGGGAAGTGGATTAGCCAATGAGAATGTGTTATGCTGTTTGGAGTTGACTATAGTCTGGCGCTTTGTGCACTTCTGGGTTTTCTTTGCACACAAGGTGGAGTTTTATTCAACTCCGGTCCTGAAGGGCTAGTGATCTGCATAGTTTAGTTCCAACCCAAATCCAACACACCTGCTCATCATTTTCTAGTAATCATAAACAAAGCCATTTTAGAAGGAAAGCCTGAAACCTTTAGCAAAAACTCCATATCGGCTAATGCTACTGCGGTGGCTTCAGCGGTACACAGGGAAGGAGACCAGAGGCTGTTTTTTTACTGGACGTCAATGGATGGTTACGACAGGCAGGACTCACTTACAGCATCATCATAGAATTTAACAGTAATATTGAACGATGGCTTTTAGGTTTCATCAGTTATGTGAAAACTTGAATATATATGTAAAATATATTTATTTTGTTGAATGAAACTAAAATGTTTCAATGAATTCATTTAAAAAGGAATGACTTGTGACTGTTGGTTTGGCTGAGTGTTAAAGCAGTCAGGGTCTATCAGCGGCGGAGTCTGAGTAGTGGACCTACTGATACATTTCGCTGTTTACATTCACTTGGATGTAGTGACTGTGTGAGTTATTTTGAGCAAGACGTGAGTGGGAACGGCACGCTATGTAGAGAACTTATGCACACTGAATACATGATACAGAAATGTTGTAGTTAACCAGCAGTCGCTATTGGAAGCGTCGTTTATACTTTCTATTCTCCAGTAAGCTTACGGTCGGCTGACTGCCGCTCACTAAACAGTACAGATGCTGAGAAAAGTGCACACGTGCTGGCAAGAGATATTTCAGCTCGAATGCAGCAGTGACGTGAAGTCAGAAGATAGAGCTAAATATATTTTTCAAATATAGAGAGATTATACTCACCTGGCTTCGGCTCCTGCAGTTAATGTGTGAACTAATGTTTACGCTTAAAGAGAAAAGTTATAACATTACATGTCATTTGACAAATTGGGGCCAGCATTATGTGTATGTTGTATGTGATGCACATGTTAAAAAAGGGACTGAGAAAGATTGTGTTTATGTCCTTTCACCATGAACCCATAAAGTATGACACGCATGATTTGATTGTTCAAGGTCAATAGAGAAAACAGGAGAAAAAGGAGGAGAGGAAGAACAAGCGTAGAACCAACCCTTCTGAAATCATGAGTGATATGATCTACAAAGCTACACAAATGATAAGGTTGATTCGCCACCAAGAACATATCAATAAAAACTTACTGAAGCTTACAAGGGAAATATTAATAGATAATAACCTTTGCTCTAGATTAGAAGTGACCACAGCCAAGGTTGATTCATTGGCTTCGCCTGAAGAATTTTTGCTTACGCTTCTGCAACATTTAGATAGATGCAGACTATTATCTTGACACCTCCGCTCAGAGGAATGAGGGTGTAAAGGTCAGCGATGAATTCCTTGGAACATAGTGTGTGTGAAGCCATTTATATGTTCATTTATGGGGGAAACAGATGTCAACTGTGATAAACCAGAGATCTTATCTCCATTGTGGTTAAAAGGTGTCGCTGCTTCATGAGATCTGTTTATGTTTAGGTAGAAGATGTGTGTCACAGTGTGTAGTGTCCATATAAGGGATGTATATCCTGGCACACGACCCCTTTGTATGACGGGGACGGTATAAAAGAGGAACTCACATGTTGTACGAGGCTGAACCTTGTGATGAAGACTTATCGATCTTATGTTTGTATGATTACTTTTGATGATTTATTAATAAACCGAACCCATAAACTATTGTGATGAGATCTTCCTCTTTTAAGGAGTCTCTGAGAGAAGTGATTACAAATATACATTACGTAATTGGTCATTTTTGGTAATTTCATGACTTAACAGCTGAATGGCATGTCCCAGGCATATAATTTCATTGCCATTAAATGACCAATTCATGACATCGCCTGCACAAACACGTGATGATACAAGATAACCAAGGATGGTACCCAGATAGCAATTTTTTGCGGCCCAAATCTGGCCCTCACCTTACTCCCCATACTTTACTCATCTGGCCCACATATGGCGTGGGAGGATGGCACTTGTGCGGCCCGCTCCTGTTTGCCAGATTTGGGCCACAGGCATGCCAAAGCTATGCCACATGTCAAACATCAGAACAAATAAAGCAGAGCTGACCCAAATATAAACAACAGTTCATTTCAATTCTGACCCAGATTTATCCCAAAACCAACACCTTTCTGTGCTCCAGTTTGACAGAATTTCTAATGAGTTTCAATATTATTATAGTGATGATTGAGTTATTAGTGATGAACATTCCATTCCATTCCATTTTCTACCGCTTATCCGAACTACCTCGGGTCACGGGGAGCCTGCGCCTATCTCAGGAGTCATCGGGCATCAAGGCAGGATACACCCTGGATGGAGTGCCAACCCATCGCAGGGCAAGTGATGAACATCTGCTTTTTAAAATAAAAAAAAATATTTGCCCAGAGGAATACAACAACTACAACCTGAAATATAACCCAGCTAACAAAAGTTTGTTATAAGAACGTTCCTTTTAAAATATTCAAAATGTCAGTTTTTTATGTTTTAAGATCATTTCCAGCTGACAAAAGTCACCATTATGGTGATCAGTGTTTCCTTGAGTTGGGCTCGTGACCCTTGACATTTACTCTTGAACATAGATGTACTTATAAAGTACATTTGTCAAAGAAATTGAAATGATGCTCTGAGGAATGGTGTTGGTTGGTGGTCAGTGAGATATCTACCATGTTTACATTTGAATAAATTACTGTCCTGCTGATCTTGAAATTACATTAAAATATCTGAGAGTTTGATTACATTTTTCAGTCTCAAAAGCTTTTTTGAAAAAAAAAAATTCTTCCGAATTTAGACACACAGACATGAAGAATCAGTTTATGAATCTCAACAATGGTGAGAATAAACAAAAGAAAACTTCATGCTGTGATGCATGCTGGGTAACATCATAGCACAAAAGTAATTAATAATTCCCAGCATGCATTGGGGTTGATCTGCTTATCTGAGTTAGTTGGTTGTTTCTCACCATTGCTGAGATTCATACATTGATTCTTGATATCTGTGTGATTCTAAAATGTTGTTTGATAAAAATACATCCATTTTTCACAAATCTTTCTAGATATCTAAAAACAGTCAAATTTCCTGATCTTACAATGTCCTTTCAGGATCTTCAGCATAGCACTCAACCTAAATGAGTACTGAAACAAGCTTTAACATCACAGAGGTTTCACCAATACCATTAGGTTAGGTTCATATTTGTTCTGACATGACAAGTGAACTTTATAAGAACCCAGTTTAAGCAGATCAAACATACCTTTACTCAGGGGTCAAGATCCCAACCCAAGGAAACATTGATCACCATGATGACGACTTTCTTAAAACGCTTAAAACATTTTTTACGTATTCAAACATGTGAAAAACCTCTATGGAACGTTCTTATAACAATTTTTGTTAGCTGGGTTGTATTTCAGGCTGTATTTCAGGTTGTAGTTGTTATGTTTCTCTGGGTAAATCCTTTTTCTGTAGTTTTTGTTGATATTTTCTGCAGTGATGCTGTTTGTTAACAGCAGATGTTCATCACTAATAACTCAATCATCACTATAATAATAATCAAACTCAAAACAAATTCTGTCAAACTGGAGCACAGAAAGGTGTTGGTTTTGGGATAAATCTGGGCCAGAATTGAAATGAACTGTTGTTTATATTTGGTTCAGTTCTGCTTTATTTGTTTTGATGTGTGACATGTGGCATAGCTTTGGCATGCCTGTGGCCCAAATCTGGCAAACAGGAGCGGACCGCACAAGTGCCATCATTCCACGCCATATGTGGGCCAGATGAGTAAAGTATGGGGAGTAAGGTGTGGGCCAGATTTGGGCCGCAAAAATTTGCTATCTGGGTACAGTTACCTACTATATTCCTACTATATTGATAAAAACATGACCTACAGGTAATCAATGACACCAATACAAAAATGTATTGGTGTCATTACCAATACATTTTTGATTAACATGAATGATTTACATGCCATTTAGTATTTAAATATGCATGTTTAAAAAGTTTATAGTCAGGACATTGTAAATCTGTTGATTAAATAAGCAAATAAATATTTAATACGCTTCATGCAGGCAGCTCTCTGTTGTGGGAATGTAACAGTGCTCTCCTCCTGCGCGCTCAAGTTCAGAAGAGCGTGTGCCCAGCAGAGCTGCGTCTAAAGGTGCGTTCCCACCAGACGCGAATGAAGTGTTAACAGTGATTTACATGTTAAGTCAATGCTAAGACGCGATAGACATCTGGCGGAGCGAATTTCGGCCGTTTGATGCATGAGTTGAAAAATCTGAACTTTGGTGAATATTCGCGGCACGTTACCCAATCAGAAGCTTGCTCTAGTAGTGACATGATTACAATGTAGTGAGCAGAGGTAGAAATCCAAAACAACAATAGTGGACTCACTAAGATGGGCGACCCTCCAAAGGACCCGATTGACCCAGACACAGTGCTGAACGAGTCTACACGGTTTTTCATGCCTTCCATATGACATAAAGCTCAGTTACCCTCTCAACAAAATCCATGTCAGCCGTTTCTCAACTGGCAGAAGCCCCTCTCATGACATCAATTCACATCTGTAATGAAGAGAATTTCACACGTGAATGAAGTGAGTAAAGCGGTATTTATACATTGGCCTGCATCTGCTCTGCGAGCCTCCGCTGACTGCACGCGTATCTTCCCAAACAGTCGTGATAGATCCCACTATGAGATATGGCTTGTAGATCTTATAGATCTAAACTTTGAGTCCAGTTTCACTAGATCTCTCTCCGTCAGGAACAAATTAAACCTGGAAATATCCACTCCATTGTGAGTCAATCCTTTAACCCAACCACCAGGGAGATATAGAGCTGAAGGGAAGAACAGCATGCAGGAGACGAAGTGATGTTAAATACACAGAGAAATGATTTATTGAATAATCTCAGTTGTGTGTTGATGCTCAGTCAAGCTCTGTCAAACTTCGTCTGACTAGAAACAGATTCCATATGTGTTTTTAACCATTCAAGATTACAGTATCAAAACATTGTCTCATGACATTATTATGGACCTTGAGATGGAGACCAACGGATACTCATATCAGCATAAGACACAATACAATCTTCCAATGAGGTTAAACAACAGGAAAGTAAGGAACAAATAATATGAATAGAAGTGAATAATAAAATAAAGGAATGAATACATATGATGAATATTGTAATAAATGGGATAAATGAAATAGAATAATAAAATGAAATAAACAAGAAACAAGTGTATGTTTCTATCCAGATCTATCAGTCCAGGCGTTTTCATTACATAAGATTCATATTTTATTAACATTATTGGTGTTTCCAAATTTCAATACTTACCCACTCGTCCTTTACGATCTCTTCTCAGTAGCCGGCTTTCCAAAATTGAAATATCACATAAAACATTTGAAGTTTCAGTTTCAGTCAAACTATAGTCAACCATTATTATATGAAAAAATAAATCCAATAAATGTAAAAAGGCAAAAATAAATGAGTATTTATAGTTATATTTCCTTATTTATGTGTAATTAAATGTGTAAAAAAATCCTTATTTATGTGTGCCCGGATCCCTAAATCCAATAGATTTTTGATCAATCACTATCTAAGAGCAGCATCTATGAAATATGTGTTATATTTTAAGCATTTGAAATGGCATGTTATGACATGAAATGACATCACGTGTTATGCAGTGCACAGTAAGGAAACATGAATGTAAACTGTATTTGCAGATGCGTTTCAAATGCGTTGATCATAATTCATGTGTAAGACTTCAGTAAAACTACGACACAAAGTGACAATATGCATTAGGTTCATATGTTTATCATGCAGACTTGAAGTCATATTATAACTGAACTGAACTGTCACATACTGTAATACAAGTGAACAAAAAAGCTTTTTTCCATTTATGTATTTTTTTTCTCTGTTGTGAAGACAGGAAACAAATATAGAAACACACTACCCATGATACTACATGTTAACAATGAGTCACTTTTTAAACACTTGTTATCATGATTTATACTATAACATCGTCTGACAAAGTCACCATACATTGACATTAATGTGTGGTTGTTATTTTCTCCTGTAGTGCACTGCCTCCTCCAACAAACTTTGTTCATGTTCGTGTACCCAAACAAACAGTCAGTAACAGTGACAGATGCTTCAATTCTGTGTTGTACTCGTTGATGAAATGCCCAAGTTTCACCAAACTGAATGTTTAGCTTATCCGCCACGCACATACTGCACAAAATAGATGCTGAGAAAACGACCTTCTCCAAGTTTAATTGATTTGGAGAGGGGGGCAGCCCTCGGATGGAGGGGGACGTGTCCCATCCGGGGTTTACGCCCATGCTTTTGTATACATATATGACAGATAAAGTGAAAGTGTCTGTAATAAGTGAAGATGTTAATGGTGTTTTATTTCATTATCTGGTGAGATCTTGACAGATTTCATGTGTTCATCTGTTATTTACACTTGATGTTCATCTAAAGTTGTGTGACTGTGAGTCAGTTGTAGTTGTTGTGTTTTGTTTATCTTTTCTTCAGTGATTTTGCTTGTTATCAGTAAATGTTCATCAAGGATCTTCACTTCATTATTCACTCTCATTAATCTTTGCTGTGTAACGTAACTCAAAAGCAAGATGACTGTCTCACAGGAATCTACTGTAATGTTAGTGTTAACAATAAATACAATATTTAGTCAAATCTTTTGAAAACCTGTCAATTTTTTAACAGTGTGGGTGAAGAAAAATCGAATGTTGAACAAGTGGCACCAAATGTGAGATAAATACTCGTATCTACATTATAATGTGTATTTGTAAATATTTATGTTTTATTAATATGTGTTCTGAGCCTGTTTAAATTATTACTGTAACACACTGAGTTTAAAACAGTGCAATACCGGCCTCTGTCATAAGGGGGCGCTTAGGTGTTGTCATGGTGACGTGTGTGTGTTTATCTCAGACACTGTCAGACGCATCTGAAGAAAGACACAAAGTGTTTCTTGTGTTTATTTCTCATGAAATTTCAGGTTTTATTATAATAGTAAATATGTTTTACAAACATTCATGTAATACCGAGTAAGTTGATGTGTTTTTATCTGTTTGGTATTAAATAATTTAACTTTCTTACTGTGGAGAAATATTGATATTTGTATTGTGTTGATTGTGAATCTTAAATGTTGACTGTTAATAGAAACATCTGTAAGTTAACTTATGTATTTCAGTTAAATCTCTTCAGGTAAAAGGACTCAAACTTGTATATATTGTGTTCACGTTAATAAGAAAAGTGTGTATTTGATACAATGGATATTTTAGTCACATGAGTTGTATTTCAGCTCATATTGATGTTAAATTGATGAATATGTTAATAGTTTATTTTTTATACAGAAAACAGATTGTCTGACTAAAGAAACATTTTAATGTCTTGCTGCACAATGAAGAGTTTTAAATACAAACCTTATTTTTCACTGTAGTAGAGTAGGCGGGCTGCCCATGCGTCCGGTTGCCACCCGGATAGTTCCGCGGACCTCTCAAATAAGCCAGGAAGGCTTCCGGCTCGTCCTGGGCTCCCATTTTGTGTAACTGTACCGTTGGGGAACCAGCCGATGTTGGGTGGCCTCCTTCCTTGCTCAACCAGCTCCGGAACGACTCCCGGTCCTCCTGTTGGGTCTGGACGAGGGCCTGGAAACGTCTCTCCTGGTCTTCTATAAGGCTCAACAGGGCCTGATGATGTTCCTGGTGGAGACCGGCGAGAGAGCTGATGACCTCGGCAAACGGAGATCCTGGCGGCGACTGCATGCTGGTGGGGGCTCCTTCCTTTCTTCCCGGGTTTCGGCACCAATGTAATACGATTCAGACATGGAAGGAAGGAGTCGGGAACCGGAAGACATTCAAAACATTTAATAAATTAATATAACAGCCGGCGGCCCCTCACGGACGACCGCCGGAGAACAAAACATAAATATAAATACAAAGATAACACAAGTTCGGGCCCGGTCCTCTCGCTCGTTCCTTTTATATGCTCCCTATCTCCTACGTTATTCGAGCCCAGTGTGCACACAGTTGGCGCTCATTCACAATTACTCACCGGACTCGAACCACGGTCTCGCCCCGCCTACTCTACTACATTCATATAAACATGTAGATTAAATCTGCATCTGAAGAAAGAAACAAAGTGTTTCTTGTATTTATATTCCACAGACGGGACCCGTAACACAAACTCATTGTGTTAACAGAGCCGCTCCAGACATGGGCAGGTGTGAGATGAGACCACCTAAACGTATGTGTTGCCCACCCAATGAGAATTAAAATAATAACACCAAAAATTCAGTATTTTTTTATTGGCTGGAACCAACGTCACTGTTCACTCACACAGCGGCTTTAGTTTATAACAGAGAAGCTACATGATATGGAGAAAGAAAAATACTGTGCAAAGGATGTTTAGACGCACTGCACACTTGCTTTGAGTTTATTATAAACAACATTTACACATAATTGTACTGTAAAGTCTGATTCATTTATTATATCGG
Organism: Triplophysa dalaica; assembly: GCF_015846415.1. Lineage (NCBI taxonomy): Eukaryota > Metazoa > Chordata > Actinopteri > Cypriniformes > Nemacheilidae > Triplophysa > Triplophysa dalaica. Next base: position 22,368,137 of record NC_079546.1, on the reverse strand, counting down.
GAGTTTTTGCAGTTTTATTTTGTGCTGTTAACAAACAGCTATTATTTGGTTGCAATAGGCGACATTTTAACCTGTTGAGCGTGATGATTGATGATTAATGATGAACACCTGCTGTTAACAAACACAATCACTGAAGAAAACATGATAAAGAACATTAGATTTTAAGATCACCATTATAGTGAACAGTGATCCTTTAGTTAGTCTCTTACTCTTGGACTATTGATATATGTTGATGTTAATTATTTCAGTGTTTCTGTAATAAAAACAACAATAAATCACAATATTACACCTGGAGATAAACTTTCATTACTGGATTATAAGGATCAAGAGCCCAACTAAAGGAAACACTAAATAAATGAACATTTCACACCAGAAAGACTCTGCTTCAGTGTAAGTTTAACACTAATAGGTATGAACTCATTTTTACACCAGAGACTTTACTGTGCAGTGATCGTCCAGTGATGGGGATTGTTCCGAGCCCACTTTACAGGCTTCTGTTTATGTCCAGTTTACATAACCGCTTTATTAATGAGTAAAACATCTGTAAAATCAAACACACACAATTACTATATAAAGGACTTGTTGAATTCTAACAAAAGCAAACCTTAAGAAAGCCTGAGAGACTGATAATCATTGAATAAAAAAATTCTGGGTTATTTAATAACACACTATTTTCATACTTTTTCTAAAATGTACAAACATTAGTTTTGTGTAACTTAAAACTAAATATGAAGTAGTTTTTTCTCCAGTTCAAAAATAAAACATGTTTATGTATTTGCACAGTTCACTTCAACACAAATATTTTCATAGATCATTTTGTATATTCAGTGTTTATAAAGAAGCTTTAATTTATATTCATGTTCTCAAACAACCAAATGATTAAAAAAAGTGTTTCAAAATGTTTAATTACCCTTCACACATGGTTACTACTATATGTTGTGAATACTACTACTGTATAAACATTGTCATTGTGTTAATCTTGTGTTTTAACGCTACTATCACTATAATATCATTAATAACACACATCTTCAAAGCTGAATTATAAGATCAATCAAGAATAACTAAATATATTTGACTGGATAACAAAATAATGAGACTAACGGAAGTTATAAAACATGTATTTCAAGGTTTCTCTCAAGTGATGAAAATGACGTCTTTAAACACAACGACTGTGATGTGATTGGTCAGAAGTCTGAACACACTTTCTGTTTCTCTTCATCTTCATGTTTTGGTGTGAAAACATTTCCATCAGGCTGCACTCTCCAGGTCACTTTTGTGTCATTGTGTACGCCCAAATCTGTCAGTTTCTGCTGAATCTACACAACACAAACAATCATGACACACACTCTTAAGCCCATTGCACATTGAGTCCAAAATTTCTGGATGTTAAAGTATAAATATGACCTCACGTTGTGTCAATCACATTTACACACTGCCTCCGATATTTTCGTCCGTCATAAAGAATTTCGGACTGGGTTCGATTTTCTGCGTTTTTCACATCCGTCAAGCATGTTGTGTGTCCTTTTATAACAATTCTGATACAATGGACAGACGAGAGCCAAATACGAACAAAAGATCTTATCTCACATTTATGGACATAATAGGAAACATTCTGTAAATCCTACAGGAGTCAATGTGGGATGAGATCGGTTTGATTACAGACATTCTTCTAAATATCCTCACTTGTGTTTAGCAGAATAAATACATTTAAACAGGTTTGAACAATCTGAGGAGAGTAAATGATGACAGAATTAAAATATTAAATATTCACTGCAGCCATGAATCGACTGTTTTATCTTCCGTTTGTGCTTGAACTGCAGTTAACTTCCGGTCTGTGTTTGTTTATCGGTCTGGCTATCGACTAATAGTATAACTATTTAATTTAATTTATGTTAATATTAATTTATCTTATTGTTTTATTGAATGACAATTGTATTAAATAAACTATTTGTTCAATGGCTCCTGTAGTTTTGTGACAACATAGATTGTATAATATTTGTTTAACATGAGTTTACTTTTTTACTGATGCTGATAATAATGAAAGGACAGACATGGTTATCTGTTAGCTATTATTATCTAATTTAAACTGTAAAAGTCTTAAAATGCACATATATAGATCAATGAAGTCAGTGTACCACCCTGATGTCTCTTCATGTGCCTGTAGTCCAGGACTGATTGTAGAATCTCTTCTGTGTTATCACTCATTCCTGATATGAAACTTCACAATGTGCATAAAACCAGAGTGGAAACCAGACAACATTATAACACAGAAAGCTGGGCCGCTTTAAAAATGGGGCATGAATGAACAGTAAACCCACTTCTCCAGACACCACTACACCACTGATGGTGTTATTAAACTGCATGTCATGGATGTAAATTTAAAGCTTACACATATTTTCCTTCTTGTTGGTAGTTTGAATTGAAAAGAACCAGTAAAGTCAGTGAAGTCACAAGACTGCTTTCTGGAGTTCTCTTTGTTCACTATCTGTAAACTCTTTTCTTAAGTAACACACTGGTGACAACACAATAATCACAGTGACACAGTAATGCTGCGATCAGACTAGACTTGAGCATGTCTAATTCCTTCAGACGGTGTGAAAATGTGCGTCAGTGATTCCTCCATCTTTTACTTTTCATTACAGAGAAGTGACGCTGTGACATTTTGATCTTCTATTGGTCAGAGTTCACCAAACTTGAACTTTGAAACACAGCGAAATGCAAATTATCTTCTAACAAATTTGCATGCTTATGAATGGAAGTCTCTCGAATGAAAAGTCAAGTGTGATTGTGTCTTCAGCCAGAAACAAACATGTTTGAGTGAGTCTGAAAAACTCTACTATCTGTGTGTCAGCTCATTGTGTTGTGTAGGACACACTTTCAACACAAATAGTTGAATACTCACCGACTGTAAGATGGTCTCCATCACTGCAGGATCATTGACATTCTGACCAGATTTCACCTCAAATCTCACAATCTGCTTCTTGGTCTTTGCTGGAAGATTAAAAGCTGTATTAACTTTCAACTCATATAAAGTGTGAAGAAAACATCATCACAACAGTTACACAAATCTACAGTAAATCTTTCTTAACACAACAGCTGCATTGGTTTAATACAAATGGAAATAATCATTTGTCAACTTCTCATTTTGTTTTCATAGCAACTGTTCTTAAGAAACAATGAATAAATAATAATCATTAATTCATCATATTGTCTCCAGAGTGTTTCTGCTGGAACTTCCACTAGCCAAACAAAACAGATTAAGAAAATCAGAGCTCATATATAAATCTTTATTATGATTTTTTTAATTTAATTTCTCCTTCTTTACTTCGTCATCCTTCAATGTTTTAACCAAAAACACATTTCAGAAGAACAAATCAGATCAATACAGTAGAACACTAACAATATCTGCACATCTGACATTAAAACAGGATTTTCTTCTCTTATTTTGACTTGTTGTTCGAGGAGACTTTCTTTTTAAACTGAGATGGTTACACAGGCTCAACACATTATTATTATTTATAAAATGGTCAGTTCTGGTCTTTGATTCTGATAGCTGAGCCAAGTTCTAAACTGTTGTAAAATACCCCGATTTGTAACGGCTGACTGCACTACATAGCCTAAATATCATTTTATTTACTTTATTTTATGAAGCTATGCCACACATATGGATTAACTGTTTAATAATGCAATAAGCCGTGTGAAGCAGTGGGTTACAGTAGATTTTAAAACAGCTAACGTGGTTTTAATGACTTCGCTTCATGTCATACAACATCGCCCTTTAGCTGTTATATAATACACTGTAACCCACTGCTTCACACGACTTATTGCTTTATTAAACCCTGACTCTTTAACATCAGATGATCATCAATATGACTGTTTAACATCAGATGATCCTCAATGTGACTGTTCTGCATCAGTTTTTCTCACTGTCTTTCATGTTTAATACAAAATGGAAATCAATATTTATTTTGACTAACAACAGCTATGTTTGTCTAACGTCTCTTCTCTCATTCTGTGTATTTATGATGTTTGTGTTGTGAGTAACTTATGATCACACATAAAAACTTACGTGTCTTGCAGATGAATGGAAAAGTATTTGAACACAGTTGATCATCTATAAGACCATCAGGATGTATAACACCACAAGGTTGTTTCAAACCCGTCAAGTCAGGTTGTCCAGACATCCAGTTAATGGAGGACACGTCCACAACATTTCTTTCATCTGACCACTTCCACGAGTCTCTGAACAGACCAATCCATGAATCACTAATGCCTTCCATTGACATCTTCAGCGTTAGCACTTGATTTTCAGTGTGATTGTGAATGACGGCCAGATCTGCACTGTAAAAAATGTTCCGTAATTTTTACGGAAAAATACCGGCAGCTGTGGTTACCAGTAAAATTCCGTAAAAAATACAGGAAAAGAATGTTAACAGCTTTGCAGTTTAAAACTTCAGGGCACAAACTTCAAACTGTGTATGAACTTATTACATTTGAGTCTTTTATATTAACAACATTTCTTTATAGAAAATGAAAACTTGGTCCAAATGCATAAAAGTGATAACATTACATTTACTTTATTTATTTCTTTGTAATTCATTATTAAAGTCACTTTTAAACAAAGCAACATGCAGCATGACATCAGAATATCTTTGCCTGACCTTGACTTAAACACAGACTCCACTCTTCAGCTTAGTGGTGACCCACATAACATTTATTATCAGAAAAGAAAAGAGAAAATACAAATTCCGTAGTTTTTACGGAAAAATACCGGCAGCTGTGGTTACCAGCAAACTACCGTAAAATTACGGGAACATCCTGTTTTTATTCATCCAATCAATTCACAGTGGAAAACATGAGCCACACCCACTTTTCATCTTGTAAATACGTCAGAATACTGAAGACGATCATCACTTCTGCTTCACAGGGACTGCAGCATAACAGCCATGACTTGATGCTTTATTGATGTATTTAAAGTCACCGTTTTTGTGATCAGGGTTTGCTTTAATTGAACTCCTTCAGCCGTCATAAATAAGTTTACAGTTATCTTTGTGCTGCTATGACATTGTTTTATATAAAACATAGTCTTGTAGCAAATCACATCAAATGAAAGTGTGATTAGGTATTTACTCTTTATCTATTTCTTATTACAAACGCCTCAATGAATTTAGTTTTAAAGTTCATGTTTCATGCAACAATCAATCTAAAAAGTTTTTGAACCATTAAAAAGCTCGCATTTTGTCTTTGACTCAGACATCAAGAATCAGTGTATGAATCTCAACAGTGGTGACTAACAAATGAAAAGCTTACAGCCGCAATGCATGCTGGGAGTCATTGGTGAGTTTTGTGCTTTGATGATACCCAGAATGCATTGCGTTTATCTTTAGAGGTTTTTTCTGTTGTCACCATTGTTGAGACAAACTGTTATATTCTAGATATCTGCCAGAACATTTATTATGTGTTAGATGTGATGTTAAAGACATTCAGTATATTAATTAATTTCATTCAATATCATAAATGAGGACAACAAGTAACTTTAAAGCATTACATAAACTCTTGAACATGTACTTACTCACCAACACAAATAATTTAATGCGTTAGCTTTATCTGAGCTTTCCACCCACCTGAGTCACTGTGTTTCAACTCATAGATGTCAAAACTGGGGAAAGACTTCTTCACATTGAAAGCAAAGGGTCAAGACCACAACTAAAGCAAACACTCTTCACCATAATGGTGACTCAACAAAACCATCAACATGTAAACTTGTGTTCATTTTCAATTAGAACTTTTGTAGACGTGCAACAGAAATAAAGTGACAGTGGTGTCTGTAAGTGAAGGTGATAAAAGTGTTTGTGGAGTTGAAAAAAAACTCCTTGTGAAAACTTTGGAATTTCACTGTTCATTCCCCAGAGAATTTGACAGTGTTATCTGTATTTTTATGGACGTTTTTTGACAACAGTTTTCTCTGTGAAAACTACAGAATTTCACTGTTAATTTCACAGCATTTTTTACAGGGTTTTTCCGTAAAAATAATGGAATTTTTGCTGTTAATTTTACAGACAATTTTACAGTGTTTTTCTGTATTTTTTACGGACACTTTCAGATAACAGGTTTTTTATTTGAAAACAACAGAATTTTACTGTTAATTTCACAGGCATTTTTTACAGTGTGTGTAATGTTGTCCGCAGTAACTCTGAGCTTCATGCCAGGTCTTTCGGATATTAACAAAAACAAACCTGTCAGCTTCTGTTTCATTCTGTTTGAATGAGTTTGAAAAACACCATTAGAGAACAACTTCAAAGAAATAACATTTCCATGTGTTTAATTTACCTCTTCTACTATACTTTGCATCTCATAGTTTAGACACAGAGAATCAGTTTATAAATCTCAACACTGGTGACGATCAACAAACTATTCAAATCAACAGTTCAACACTCAACATCACTAAACAAGCTGGACAATTGAATTGATCTTTTTTGATTATTTGATAATAAGCTTTAAGAACTTTGTTTGGTAGACCGGTTCTTATCTCACAGAGCATGCTGCTCAACTTCTGGTCCAGACCTTTGTGATCTCTAGACTGGATTAAGGTAATGCTCGTCTTCCTGGTCTTTCTGAGGGCTGTTTCATAAAACAAGATATAATAAAATAAGACAGGCTGATTTGAGTTTGTCAGACTTATTGCCGGTGGATTCGGTTTCATAGAGCAAACTTGAAATAGTTCAAACTCAGTTACTAGAGATACTAACACTGAGAACTAACCAGGGACCAGATTCACAAGAGCTCCGTTAACACTGAGCCACGAGGATATGATGATATTACAACAAATTCAATTTCATAATGAAATTGTTTATTACTCACTATTAATAAACAAATAATAAAATAAAACTAGATCGGGAAGTTCGAGTACAAACTACATGTTGGCTTCACAAAGCCTGTCCTGAAGAGTTTGAAATAGTTTGAAAGGTTTTATTGTTAAACTTTTTTTAACATGATTGAGAAAATAATATGATCCCACTGTGTAAAAACCGGGCTTAGAATGTTGTTAGCATGATTAGCTTGTTCGCTAGCATAATTAGCATGTTGCTATTATGATACTCTAAGCCATGAGTTAAACGAACTAATGTGTCTCTATGATGTTCTGATGCAGAGATATAGGTATTGCTAAACAGTTGCTAGGCTTACCTGTTTGGTTACTACGGGCGTGGCTAACCATCTCTCATTTGATTATACTCTAAGCTGTGAGTGAAACGAACCAACCCCCGCGTCTCTGAGATGTTCAGATGCAGAGATACAGGTATTGCTATATGGTTGCTAGTTTAACATGTTTGGTTGCTATGGGGGTGGCTTAGCATCTGTCAGTTGATCATACTCTAAGCTGTGAGGGAAACGAACCAATCCCCGCGTCTCTATGATGTTCAGACGCAGACATATAGGTATTGCAAAATGGTTGCTAGGGTAACCTGTTTGGTTGCTATTGGCGTGGCTTAGCATCTGCCAGTTCATGATACTCTAAGCTTTGAGTGAAATAAACAAACCCGCATGTCTCTACAACGTTCTCATACAGAGATATAGGCATTGCTTAATTGTTGCTAGGGTAACCTGTTTGCATATATTAACTACTTAAAATATTTATGTGATTGACATGTGTTGGTCTTTTATCATACCTTTGAAGCAAATAAAGGGATATTCAGCAGAGCAGACTGTATCACACCATCCATTAGATGATATACGGCCACATTCAGCTTTTCCATCATTGTTGTTTGGTTCACTTCCAGACCATCCGTAGAATGAAATGTCTTCAATTTGATAAGACCAACGCCAGCTTGAAATGTCATTATAGAGTCCAATCCAGATGTCTGAAGTCAATGGAGGTTGAACGGCTCTCTGTACATTCGTCAAGTCGTCATTTTTTTGAATGGTGACCAGATCAAAGTGATGCTGTCTGCAGTAAACCTGTGCCTCATTCCAAGTCATCTTCTCCCGTACCAGAACATATTCACATGAGAAGCTCTGAATGAACAGACAGAGTACTGTAGAGAGAGAGAAGAGAGATAGAAGAGAGAGAGAAGAGAGAGAGAAGAGAGAAGAGAGAGAGAAGAGAGAGAGAGAGAGAAGAGAGAGAGAGAGAGAGAGAGAGAGAGAGAGAGAGAAAGAGAGAGAGAGAGAGAGAGAGAGAGAGAGAGAGAGAGAAAGGACATTTCTTTATTATTTATCTGTATTTTATTCTCTCCCCAGATGGTGCAGACTGGTGCTCTGCTGTTTGAAGATAATAGCTCAGAGCGTTTGGATGTTTGGAGTGTAAGCACATGAGGATGTATTATTAGAATAAGACAAAATGTACTCACATATCAGACATGACACTTTATTAGGAGTGTGGAGACTGAAGTGTTCACTTGAGAACGGGGTCTCTTGTGTGCATTCAGATTTTAAAGATCAAACACACTTCTAACCACACGTGTAAGCGGCAGAGAACCGAGGACGGCGTTTATTAGCAGGAAACCAGTTTGTGGTTGAAGAAACACTTTTATACTTTTTGGGAACAGTGTTAAACCTGCAATGTATTTTTTTGAATACAGACATTAACATTTCATTGTTTTAAATGGTTGTAAATAATAATAACCCAGTGATAGATCTGGATAGAAACATACACTTGTTTCTTGATTTATTTCATTTTATTATTCTATTTCATTTATCCCATTTATTAAAATATTCATCTATCATATGTATTCATTGATTTATTTTATTATACACTTCTATTCGTATTATTTGTTCCTTACTTTCCTGTTGTTTAACCACGTTGGGAGCTGTATTGTGACTTACACTGATATGAGTATCCGTTGGTCTCCATCTCAAGGTTCATAATAATGTCATGAGACAATGTTTTGATACTGTAATCTTGAATGGTTATAAACACATACTGAATCTGTTTCTAGTCAGACGAAGTTTGACAGAGCTTCACCCGTGTTGGGGAAACCTTAGGAAACACGGGGAGAATGACACAGACACTGAGCACGCGGTCAGCGAGTGACCAACCCCGTGCTCAACAAAGACAATACACCCACGTACAGAAGATGCCCCAACCCGACCGGAGTCGTGACAACAAATACATCAAGACTCAGTGTATGAACATCAACATTGGTAAGAATAAACTGAAAAGCTTCATGCTGCAATGCATGCTGGAAGTCATGAATGAGTTTTGACCTATGCACGTTACCCAGAATGCATCGCAGCGTGAAGTTTTCATTCTGCTGATTGTCACCATGGTTGAGTTTAAATGTATATGTATGAGCATACAACTAAACTGAACACTGATCACAATATTAGTGACATCAATTAAATCTTGTGTTCATTGTCACAAAGGGGTTTTGTAGACATTTGTTATTTGGTCAATAAAAGCAAATGATGTGATCTCCTGTTTCTGACCATCAATTCAAGCTTCTCTGGATAAGTCATATTTAGTGTTTAATTATTCAATATTTATCATTCATAATAAGTAGAAGAACTGTTGTCGGTTATATAAACTAACATTACTCAATTTTTATAAGTAATCAATATTTAGAAATGTTTGGTAGACTTTTTCTAATTTATTTTAGTGCGTCTTGACTCATATCTGATAAATTTAGGTACTCTTTACTTAAAAACAAAGAATAAGATCTACTCAATCTAATTTAGTGGAAATTCTTGCTTCAATTTTATTGAGTAGATTCAGGAAGTTTGCATGTAGTTTACTTTGCTACCTAATATATGAGAGTAACTTTTTTGTTATTTGACCGTTGGTTATCTTAGAATGTGTGTAACTGAAACATAAATTACAAGCTGTAGGAATGTGATGAAAGTGGAAGTAGTTTAGTGTGTAGAGGTCATTAAAGGGCATTAAAAGCACTCGGAATAATGACATCATGTACATGGGAAGTAGAGGGCTGTAGTCCAAATCCAGAGGTTCTCTGTAGTCCTTAAAGAGCAAATTCTGTTAAAGACAACATCTCGCTTGGCACTGAACTTTGAGCATCATCATTTTGAAGGTATTGTTTAGCTCTAAAAGCAACAATATACAATAACTAAAGGTTGAAAATGCAATTTTGGGGAATGGGATCTTGATGATAAGCAGACTGCTTCTAATAATGATGAGAAAATACATAAACACTCAAGTAATTGTCATATGATCATGATGACAATATTGTTTCACATGCTTTGTCGGGTCTTTAACTGCTGCGTAGAAAACATATTAGGCTACTGCGCCGTGGGTGCAGGTATAAAGCCTTGTTTGAAAGTGCGCTCAATGATCAGGTTATTTAAAACGCTTTAATTTTTGTGTTAATTATTTTTATTAAAGTCATTTTTTATTTGCATAGAAAGGCAGACGATGCCATTTCTGTTTCCTCTCCGGAGTTATGCATAAGTCCATTATGCAAATGTAAATATTGTTTTAAAGGTCTGGTGTGTAATTTTTGGGAGGATATATTGACATTAATACAATACTATACACATAACTATGTCTTCAGAGGTGTGTAAAGACCTAACATAATGAAGCTTTATGTTTTTATTATCTTAGAATTAACTCATATTATCTACGCCAAATTAACGGCGGCACCATATTAACGACGTTTCTACATTAGCCATAAACAGACAAAGTTCTCCTGTTTTGTAAATAAAGTATCTCCTTATACAAAGAAGCAAAAACATGACGACATATTTGACTTGTGTCCATTGCCGTTGTGCTTTTTGAATGAGAGAAGAGGGGTGTAGTGAGCCGTTGGTTGCATTTTGGAACATCAACATTAGATGCCGCTAAAATCTCCACATTGCTCTTTAATTTCCCTAATACTTTACAAATAATTGATCTGTTAACTCTTGTTTTCAATTTTAGAATATTGAACCTTTTTATGAATGCATGAAATCTGAAACAAAAAGAGCACAACCATGGAAAAAATGTTTTGGTTGCTTTACACTGCGTTTATTTTACTGACAAAATGTTGGAAATATATTATTATATTAGCATTTATATAGCTCATATATTAGCATTTATTGGCGCTAGCTCGCTCAATATCTATCAACATTGCTCTTTTGAACTGTTCTTATATCTTCTCATTTTATATAACTTAAAGACATCCAATGGGTTAATCTATGGCGATATACAGTATTGTTCAAAATAATAGCAGTACAATGTGACTAACCAGAATAATCAAGGTTTTTAGCATATTTTTTATTGCTACGTGGCAAACAAGTTACCAGTAGGTTCAGTAGATTCTCAGAAAACAAATGAGACCCAGCATTCATGATATGCACGCTCTTAAGGCTGTGCAATTGGGCAATTAGTTGAATTAGTTGAAAGGGGTGTGTTCAAAAAAATAGCAGTGTGGCATTCAATCACTGAGGTCATCAATTTTGTGAAGAAACAGGTGTGAATCAGGTGGCCCCTATTTAAGGATGAAGCCAACACTTGTTGAACATGCATTTGAAAGCTGAGGAAAATGGGTCGTTCAAGACATTGTTCAGAAGAACAGCGTACTTTGATTAAAAAGTTGATTGGAGATGGGAAAACCTATAAAGAGGTGCAAAAAATGATAGGCTGTTCAGCTAAAATGATCTCCAATGCCTTAAAATGGAGAGCAAAACCAGAGAGACGTGGAAGAAAACGGAAGACAACCATCAAAATGGATAGAAGAATAACCAGAATGGCAAAGGCTCAGCCAATGATCACCTCCAGGATGATCAAAGACAGTCTGGAGTTACCTGTAAGTACTGTGACAGTTAGAAGACGTCTGTGTGAAGCTAATCTATTTTCAAGAATCCCCCGCAAAGTCCCTCTGTTAAAAAAAAGGCATGTGCAGAAGAGGTTACAATTTGCCAAAGAACACATCAACTGGCCTAAAGAGAAATGGAGGAACATTTTGTGGACTGATGAGAGTAAAATTGTTCTTTTTGGGTCCAAGGGCCACAGGCAGTTTGTGAGACGACCCCCAAACTCTGAATTCAAGCCACAGTACACAGTGAAGACAGTGAAGCATGGAGGTGCAAGCATCATGATATGGGCATGTTTCTCCTACTATGGTGTTGGGCCTATTTATCACATACCAGGGATCATGGATCAGTTTGCATATGTTAAAATACTTGAAGAGGTCATGTTGCCCTATGCTGAAGAGGACATGCTCTTGAAATGGTTGTTTCAACAAGACAATGACCCAAAACACACTAGTAAACGGGCAAAGTCTTGGTTACAAACCAACAAAATTAATGTTATGGAGTGGCCAGCCCAATCTCCAGACCTTAATCCAATTGAGAACTTGTGGGGTGATATCAAAAATGCTGTTTCTGAAGCAAAACCAAGAAATGTGAATGAATTGTGGAATGTTGTTAAAGAATCATGGAGTGGAATAACAGCTGAGAGGTGCCACAAGTTGGTTGACTCCATGCCACACAGATGTCAAGCAGTTTTAAAAAACTGTGGTCATACAACTAAATATTAGTTAAGTGATTCACAGGATTGCTAAATCCCAGAAGAAAAAAAATGTTTGTACAAAATAGTTTTGAGTTTGTACAGTCAAAGGTAGACACTGCTATTTTTTGAACACACCCCTTTCAACTAATTGCCCAATTGCACAGCCTTAAGAGCGTGCATATCATGAATGCTGGGTCTTGTTTGTTTTCTGAGAATCTACTGAACCTACTGGTAACTTGTTTGCCACGTAGCAATAAAAAATATACTAAAAACCTTGTTTATTCTGGTTAGTCACATTGTACTGCTATTATTTTGAACAATACTGTACATTAAGCAGTCCCTAACCAACAATATGCAGAAATGTGACTGCATTAAGCACAGAAATGAAAGAGTGAACAAAAAGTTTGATGTAAAAATGTATTAAATCAACAAACAATCGTTTGAAATGCATTTCCCCGTCCATCACACGCATCTGCTTCACAAGAGCGATGTATTCTACATCTCCACGTTTTGTGGCATGCAGTGTCTTTTTTTTTATATTAGCAACAACACAAAATCTCCTACATTTCCTTGTCGAGGAGCTGCTCGCTAGCAGGTTTTAGAAAGTGCGATGTCTTATTACATGAAATTAAAGGTGTATTTCAAGTATAAAAGGAAAGATAAAGATATTCAGGAGCGTTAATATTATAGCGACTTTCCAGCGGATACGCATCAGGTTCCATGATACTATGTAGAAGGCTTTTAGTGGCGATATGCTAGCACCCACAATACCATGAATACTTTCGGCAGAGAAATGTTGGAAAGCAAGATCGTCCAAAAATCATCCCTGAGGAGATTGCTTTGATTTGCATGTGTGAGTAACATTGGTTTTGCTGTTTGTTAGAACCAATATATGTTGTTGTTGTTGTGTTAACTGTGTAACGCAGTCTTGGGTATCATTGTTTATCTGGAACCTGTGTGAATCTTGTATGTACTTGTGTCGTCCTCGTTTTTTTTTCATTTGCATTATTATTTGCGTGGTCTAAGCTACTGTTAAGCTGAGCTATTTTAGGCCTGCATTGCACTGCACGTTCGAGGGTGGAGCAATCAGAAATCAGAATCAGAAAGAGCTTTATTGCCAAGTATGTTTGCACATATAAGGAATTTGTTTTGGTGAGAGGAGCATCCAGTACACAGAATAAGCAACAACACAGAGACCATCAAACAATACAAAAAACAGTTACACAGATGATTTAAATAAGGGCCTATGGGTATAAAAATTAAGAAATACAATACAATAAACATAAGAGTAAAGTTATGTGTGTATGTAAATATTTACAAGTAAAAAATAGAATAGACTATTTCAGTAAAAGGTATGTGTTATATACAGCAAGATGAAATATAATTTACAGAAAAAGTTGTATAAAAAATAGATAGTGTTTTATCCGAAGGATATTGAAGATTGCACTTTATTATTATTGCACATAAGAAGTCTTGCACGCAAGACATTTTTTTAAAAATAAAATGAACTGTTCAAGAGGTAGATGGCCTGAGGGAAGAAGCTGTTTTTGTGTCTGGTTGTTTTGGTGCTCAGTGCTCTGTAGCGCCGACCAGACGGCGGCATTTTGAAGAGATGATGACTTGGATGTGAGAGGTCAAGGGTGATTTTCTGAGCCCTTTTCCTCACTCTGGATGTACAGAGTTCTTGAAGGGTGGTCAAGGGAGCACCAACGATCTTCTCAGCAGTCCGAACCGTCCTCTGTAGTCTTCTGAGGTCTGACTTTGTGGCTCAGTGCAGGAAGGGGAGTGTTGCTTTTGTGCAGAAGGGTATTTTGTTGTTGATTTTAAAATAACAACAACAGTCCATAAGTCCTTTACCCTGCCTTTAAATGTGTGGTGTTGTGATCCGTGGCAGTTAAGTGTGTGCTCCTTTCTATCTGTCAAAGACTGGAATCGGCTGTAGTCATAGGATAAATTATTTAAAGGGGTTGTTCCCCCCAAAATTCTTTCTTCTGTTGGACACAGAGGAAGGTATATGGAATATTGTCATTAACCAAACAGATCTCATCCCCCATTAACTGACGTGGTAGGGAAAGCATATGCTATGGGAGTCAATGGGGATGAGGTCTGTTTGGATTGGGTGAACTATCCTTTTACATGTATGTTTAGGGGACAGTTTACCCAAAAATTAAAATTCTGTCATCATTTACTCACCTTCGAGTCCATCCATCCATCCATTTTCTACCGCTTATCCGAACTACCTCGGGTCACGGGGAGCCTGCGCCTATCTCAGGAGTCATCGGGCATCAAGGCAGGATACACCCTGGATGGAGTGCCAACCCATCGCAGGGCTCACCTTCGAGTCATTCCAAATGTTTATAAATGTCTTTGTTCTGATGAACACAGAGAAAGAACTTTGGAATGATGCTTAAAACCAAACAGACCCAACACCCATTGACTACCATAGTAGGAAAAAACAATGATAGTCAAAAGTGTCCCAGAAACTTTTTGCCATCCTACATTCTTCAAAATGTTTTCTTTTGTGTTTCATACTATGGGACTCAATGGGTGTTGAGATCTGTTTGGATATAAGCATTCTTTCAAATATCTTTCTCTGTGTTTATCAGAAAAAAATACATTTGGAACTCAAAGGTGAATTCAGAATTTTTCTTTTTGGGTGAAGTATCACTTTAAGGTTAAGTCTATTAAAGAAAGTCCCAAACTAGATTTTTTTATATTATTTTTTTTAGCCACTGCCGTAATATACACATACACAATATAACACAAAGTGAAAATAACATGGAGTACCATCGTGAATACACAATAGTAAAATATAGCAGCCAAACACCGTGGTATAATGAACACACTCAGACTCTAAAAAAAGCGTCCCGGAAAATGGAGCGCAACTTTAAGAAAACTAATTTAGAGGTATTTCGTATAGCATGGAAGGATAGTACTCGAAATTACAGGAATGCCATAAAAACGTCTAGATCCGCCTACTTTTCAACACTAATAGAGGAAAACCATCACAACCCTAGGTTTTTATTTAACACCGTGGCTAAATTAACAAAAATAAGTCGACATCGACGTCAGATTCTGATTATCAATATAACAGTGATCAATTTATGAACTACTTCACGAGTAAAATCCAAGATATAAGAGAAAAAATTATAACAATGCAACCTATAGGGAAATTCCCTGAACAAACTAACTACAGCACCCCTAAGGAAGAAATTGCAATTATTTTCTACAGTAGATCACGATGAACTGGTTAAAATCCTTAGATCATCCAAATCAACAACATGCATGCTAGACCCTATACCTACAAAACGACTGAAATAAATGCTCCGAGAAATTATAGATCCTCTTCTCAGTATTATTAACCCATCTCTGACATTAGGACATGTGCCTAAAGCATTTAAGGTGGCTGTTATAAGGCCTCTTTTAAAAAAACCCAAACTCGACCCTAAAGAACTAGGGAATTACAGGCCTATATCGAATTTACCTTTTATATCTAAAGTTCTGGAAAAAGTAGTTCCAACTCAATTATGCTCCTTCCTCCAAAGGAATGACATTGATGATGAATTCCAGTCTGGATTTCGAGCATGTCACAGTACAGAGACTGCTTTGATAAGAGTTACAAATGATCTGCTTTTAGCGTCTGAACGTGGCTGTATTTCGTTATTGGTGCTGCTAGACCTCAGTGCTGCATTTGACACCATTGACCACAGCATACTTCTACATAGACTCGAAAATTACGTCGGCATTGACGGAATAGCATTGAAATGGTTTAAGTCTTATTTATCCGACCATTTTCAATTTGTAGCAATAAACAATGAGGCGTCCCGCAAATCACAAGTCCAGTACGGTGTACCACAGGGCTCAGTCTTGGGGCCTCTGCTCTTCGCATTATACATGCTACCTCTAGGAGATATAATAAAGCGACACGGAATTAGCTTTCACTGTTATGCTGATGATACTCAACTTTATATTTCCTCGAAGCCTCACGAAACCCAGCAGTTTCATCGAATAAAGGATTGCATAGTTGACTTAAAAATGTGGATGAGTAACAATTTTTTACTACTAAACTCGGACAAAACAGAAGTGTTACTTACTGGACCGAAAACTGCTATGCGTAACAACCAATAATACTGCTTAACGATTGACGGATGCTCCATAAAATCCTCGTCATCAGCTAAGAATCTTGGCGTTGTATTCGATAGTACTCTGTCATTTGAAAGCCATGTCGCCAACACCTGTAAAGTTGCATTTTCCCATTTTAAGAATATATCTAAACTACGTCATATGCTGCCCCTGTCAGATGCAGAGAAATTAATTCATGCATTCATGACATCAAGACTAGATTACTGTAATGCACTTCTAGGTGGTTGCCCTGCGGGCCTATTACAAAAACTGCAACTGGTTCAAAACGCGGCAGCTCGAGTTCTTACACGTACAAAAAGTATGAGCATATAACCCCGGTTCTGTCAACCTTGCACTGGTTACCTATCAAGCATCGCATTAACTTTAAGATCTTGCTTATTACCTATAAAGCCCTACATGGTCTAGCGCCGCAGTATTTGAATGAACTTCTATTGTATTACAGACCTCCGCGTACATTACGCTCTCAGGCGTCCTGTCAGTTGGTAATACCTAGAATTTCAAAATCAAGTGAAGGTGGTAGATCCTTTTCTTATCTAGCGCCTACACACCTCCATAATATTAATCTTCAGAGGATTTAGGCTGCATTATTTAGATCAACCGGAACCAGGAACACATCCAACGACAAATGATGTACTTGCTGCATCAAAGAGTGCAGAACAGTATTCTACTCTCAGCCAGTCTTGTCTCTTTGTTCCAAGGTTACCGCAGGATGCAGTTCATGCCCAGACCTGATGGCAGAGCTGAGAATGGGAAGCGGTGACCTGACAAGAGCTAAGAGGATAGAGCTGGATAAAGGACGCGACAACTTTGTTTTTTCCTACAACATTTCAAATGCTATTAGATTGTTAATGATAATTAATTTTTATTAAGTCTTGTTGTGCAAGCACTGTTGAGCTTGTGCAGAGGCTGCAGCTTTTGCCAGAGGGGAACTGGAATCCCCTGGTTGGGCCTGGGTTCCCCTGAGGTTTTTTTTCTCGATGGGAGTTTTGGGTTCCTCACCACCGTTTGCATATTATTTGCACTATCTGCCTGGCCGGGGGGGCTGCTTTAGAATTCATACTTGTTTTCAATGTGTTTCATGTACAGCTGCTTTGTAACAATGAAAATTGTAAAAAGCGCTATATAAATAAAGTTGAGTTTAGACTTGAGTTGAGTAGTAACATAAACTGTTAAAGAGGAATGTGAACCTCCATGTAAATCCTTCCCAGATAACATACGAAGTAGTAGTTATTCGATTTTTAGGTTCTTTACTTTTATTTCACACTTATATTTACAAAAAGGAAAGAAAATGTTAACAACAATTTGGCGACAGCTACAACTGACTGTCAGAATGAAAAACTGAAGCATTCATCAAAGACATTTGAAAACAATAAAAGTGGTTGACGGGGTAAGAAGGCTTGTTTTACAGGAGTCTTGACAATTGTTTTAGCAGATGCTGGAAGATTTGCTGACTCTTCAGTTTAAAACTGCTGTCGGTCTCTCGAGGTTGTGTCGAACTGACAGATGGGGTTTGTCTTGAGAACGTATCAACTTCAGACTAGATTAGAAAAGGCCAATGAAATTGGCAAATAAAATTTGCATTCCTGACTCTGTCCCGGATATCTGGGATTTAAAAGGGAGATGGCTTGCTGATGCGTGATGCAGAGAAAATCCGCTTTCTTGAAGCACCCATCTCGCAGGGTGGGCGGCTTGGTGATACTGTCGAGGACTTCTACCAGCAGTCCTCGACAGCGAAGAAGCAGACGGAGGTCATCAAGAACTTCCTGCCCTGCCGTGACTTGGCTGCCTTTCGGCTTTCGAGATCCTGTACGGTATTCGGCTTATCAGCAGCCCCGGCCCTCTTCGATGCAACAGACACCCAGGCTTACGGCTTGCCTCTGGGGAGTCCGATTAGGCCATGAAACTTCTGACTTTTTTGTTTTCAGACATGTTTTTGTCACAGTACGGGGTGGATCAGAACCCAAGCGCAGGCAGGTGAATGTTTAATAAAATACTTTTATTAATAAAACAAAAACTCACGACTGGGAGAACAGTACAAATCAACGAATCAAACTAAAATACCCGCAAGGGGAACAAAAACAAACCAGCCAAAACGAATATCCAAAATGATAAGTCAAAAACACAAGGAGGACGAAGAAAAGGAACGGGGTAATCCACAGTACACAAACGGGAGAGCAGAGAGGAAGAACAACGTGAAATAACATTTGTCGGTTTGTTGCTACATGAATAGCAACAAACCGACAAGAAACAGATAAACAAAAGGGTTACAAATAGGGAACAACTAATGAGGGATAATTACTAAGGGAGGTGATGGGCAGGTGACGGTGATAAAACACTAAACGGGCAGATGATGGGAGAGGTTATGAACTTTCAACACTAACAGGGGGCAAGGGGCAGCGTTATACGGAGAACAGGAAGACACACGGCAAAATGTTAAAGCATACCGCCACGTATCTCCACACGAAACATACATACGAGACATGGTACTGTCACAACCCTGTCCAGAAGGCACAAAATCTAAGAACAGGAAGGACAGGATCGTCACAGTTGTACCTGCCTCACGGTCATACCCTCTCTGACTCTCTCTTTACTCTTCCTAGCGCGCTTGTGTTCCATGTTTACGTATTATGTGTTTTGTCCGTATATGTCTAGGGCTAATCTGTAGAGTTAGCTCAATAAATAACCATGTGATAACCTTATGATGATTCCTTGCCTTTTCTCATAGGATTCGGTCACTTAGTGTTTCGAGCTACGCTACCTCTGCTCTTAATTCTGTTTGGTAAAGTCACATTACTTATGGTCATAAAATAACAATAAAGTGTTTAAAATCATAGATGCATTTCCTTTACGAATACATACAGGGATTTTTATCACTATACTTCTAGAAACTGTAAAATATCTATAGGTAATGACATTTATTATACTTATTTTCCTTAAAGCTAAACAAAATTCCTTGACTGAAATTGACTTTTAAAGAACTCATTTCATGGATGTGATCTTGATAGATCTGGTGGAGAACATATTAGGTGATCATTATTTAGTTTCCTGTAGCTCAGTGGTAAGAGCATTGCGTTAAGGGGATTACACATATATGTAAAGGACAATGCAATATAAGTCGCTTTGGATAAAAGCGTCTGCCAAATGCATAAATATAAAGATACAATTATTATAACATGCAGCTAAAACCACTACACCAGGTATCAGCTGAGTTATCTACCTTATAGCTCTAACCGGACCTAGTGCTCTAGACGAAATAACACCCTTCAGGGTGGTTACATCTGATATATCCTCATGATTGGTTTCAGCCATGGTAACCCACGAGCTTCCCTAGGTGGACCTCCACCTTGCGGTACTTCCTTCAGTCTGCACATTCCTCCAATGAGTTCTCCCCTACCGGCAAGACCATGTTGGTGTCTTCACTAAACTCCTCCCTACGGTAGGAAGTGGTCTCTGTGGCACGTTTCCTCAGTGAGGAAACAGATCTTCCCCAGTGGCCCTTATGGTGCCGGGCGGCTTCTTGCTGTTAGAGGAACAAGGCCTCCGCCTGTGACGGCCGGTGGCAGGGGCTTCCCACCTTTCAAAAACCTCTGGGACTCCCTTACCTCGCAACTGGAAGGTAACAATTTTGCGCTAGCGCTCACGTCTGACACGCCCAGGCCAGTCACGGTCGCTTCGCTAGAGATTGATTATACACGGATATCCGAGGCAGAGTCTGGGATGCAAACTTAATTCACAAATTGCATTGGCCTTTTCTAATCTAGTCAGAAGTTTCTCAAGACAAAAAACCATCTGTTGGTTCTAAACAACGTTTCGTTCCCTCCATCAGGGAACAGAGGTTACATCTGTAACAAAGACATTTTCTTGTCTGACCAGCTATGAAGTATCTGAAACCCCTTCAAAAACTAGCCTGCTTCAACAGCTTAACCATCTACAAAACAAAGCTTTCAGCACCTTTCACAGGGGTGTTGAATACGACAAATAGAAGATATAATTACTCAGGGACTATCTCTCTCTCCCTCTCTCTCTCTCTCTCTCTCTCTCTCGCTCTCTCGCTCTCTCTGAAAACACTGATTGAAAGAAGAAAACGTTCCCAACTACTGCGAATACTTCAACAGTAATTACTGAACATCAGACTTGTGTAGAGTTAAACACTGACCTGAGACCAACAGCACATGTATCAGTCTTTCCATTGCTATTGGCTTTACAGTATGAAATGAATCTGAAACAGTAAAAATATTAAATAAAAAAGTAAATATGATTGCAAGTGTAAAAGACAGTACAGTACAAGACACACTCTGATAAATGATAGTATGAAGCAGTTCAGTTTACCTGTAACAACAGTCAGAGGTGAAGATCAACATGAAGTGTCTCTGTTTGTTCAAATCTTATATATTTAGTTTGTGTAGGTACGTCCTTCATTGACTTTATTTACATGCACAGATGTTAATGAGTCATCCTTATGCAAAAGTGTTCCCAGTCTACTGGAACAGGTGCTGATTTCCATTAAAACTTTGCAAATGTTATTTGAATGAAATTCCTCGAATCGTAAACAGTGTGTGGAAATAGTCACCACTGCATACATGAATCTCAAAAGACGTGTGTTAAAAATAATATTTTTTGAAATGTGTCCAAACATTTCATAAACATCCTCACAAAGAGCACTGACACTTTTTTAAGAGGACGATAAGGAAATGTAAAAAATGCAGACAGATCAATACAACAGATAACCTTGTGTGGTGTTGGGATCTGTGGGTCCTTTTTCTATTGTGACAGGCAGAACAACGACACACACCCGGAAGTGGCAGATACAACCCCGGAGGGTAAGTTTATTAACAAAACAACGTTGGAGCACGAACGAGCAAGAGTGAGCAACCCAGAGCCCGGGAGGACGGAGGTTATCCTGAGTGTATCCACGTTGAACCAGAAACTGCGGAATTTAGCCGGATGGGTCCGTCTAGCGGGCTCGTAGCTTCCAGTAGGGATATAGCTTAATTGTCCTATTCTTCGGATCCTAGTTGGACAGAAAGAAAGACAAAGCATATCCATAAGCATGGAGTAAGGATTGTTCGTGTGGAGTTGGTGCTCACCCATCTCTTCTCAGCAGCCTTCTTTTAAAGGCTGCTGAGTTTGTCTCCTCATGAGCGGCAGGTGTGCCGCTCTAATTACCTCCGTTTCCGTGGCGACGCTGATTGTGCAAGGGGTGACTCGTCACACTATGTTTACTCAAATAAAAATGAAATGATTGTTTTCCAGCCTCATATTTATTGACTCTGGCTCGTCTTCTTTGAAGAACATTTAAATAATCACCCTAAATAAATACTGAACATCCCCCCCAGAAACATTATGTTATGTATGTTTTATTTTTCGGCTAAACACAACTCAAGCGAAACACAGCATCTGAGTGCAAGGCATGAACGCTCTGTTGACAAAGGTGCAAATGCACTTCCACATTTGTATACCGCCTCTCCTAAAAGCCTATGCAAAGTGCAGAGATGCAAATGTATGGTAAAATATTCAAGAGAATATAATTAAAAATTGAAAGTGACCTATTTGTCAGATATGGTAACCCATACCAGAAGTGTGACCTCTGCATTTAACTCATCCAGTGAGTAGTGAAGACACGCAGAGCAAGTGGTGAACACACGCATGTGGGCGGGAAATGCTCACTACCCGACCCGTCAAACGATGAGCTGGTCAATAGACACATGTAATGGGTTTTGGCCTACGACGACACCCAATCAAAGAACGCACCGTGACGCAAACATTTGTCTCGTCTCGCGCACTACAACAAGCACCCCACCATCACGTCGAGAGAGATCCAGACCACCGTACCGCAGTAAAGATAGTTTAGCTGTTAAGTTGTTAGATACGAAGGATGACAAATACACAGTCTTTACCATTCACAGCTACTTTCAGTGTACATACACTCAAAGTTTATGCCAATTTACTTGTTTACACAGCCAAATTTGGGATAACATTCACAAACAAGTTTTGTCTTTTTCATATAATCTTACACCTTTGTTTATTATGTCCTGTAATAATAATATTAATGGTTTGAGATATTATAAATATTACATTTAGTTTTATCTATAGCTCTATTGTTTAAGTGGTTGCTATTGACTGCTTGTGCTAAAACCATGTGGCCTGCATGATGTACTTCTGCTCAGAAGTGTATTCTATCTGTGACATGGGAGCAGTCCGTAATAAAGATTGAGGTAATGACCTCTGTATGGATTCCAACAATCCCCATTTAATGTTTTGGCCCTTTATCACAAGACACACTCAGCAAAGGAAGGCCCACCATAGGCTGATCAAACCTGGGTGTGTGTTGCAGTGCTAAATGGTCATTTGGTAGCCCATATTGTGTCCATTTGCTTCAACCACTGCCAGAGGCTTCTTCTTTCACCAACATTGACCAATTCTTGATTATCCCCGCTGGACTTGTCCTGTGATCCCCACTTCCTGTATCAATTAGCACGTTCAGCTTAATGACTGCAGCTTCATCAACACTTACCTTGTTGGTAGTTTGTGGCAACACATCTCACCACAACCAAACATGCCAACCCCTTGGCTCAGGCTGTTCTACCCCCCACAGGCACCGTTAATGCATGCTCAGTGTCCTCTGTTAATACATTTGTATTTAATGACATATTCAACATTTCTCCAAAGAAAAACAACATCTTGATAACTCAACAATCCAATGTGTTCTTTTTAAAGTTTTCACTTCAACAATTTCTGAGAAACAAGTATTTGGTAGCAGAAGGTTATGGAAGTGCATTGTGTTATGGGTGGGGTTTGTGGGTGCTACTCCTATTTCAGCTAAAATATCTTAAATAAACCAACATATCTACTATACTTGACCACTTGGGACACTCTTAAGTATGGTTAAAATGAATTACAATTTAATAACTGTATATTGATCTCTCTATAACAATTGGTCCCATATCTGTAGCCCCTTTTGTTGCTTAATAAAAAGCCTTCTAACATGCACCAAGGTGATGTTTCAAAGGTGAGTATTTGTATGCTGATACAGCAGTGAGCAAGGCCACAAGTTTTCCACTGAGAATGGGGAAACATAACATAACTGGCAGACGAGAGAAGAATAAAATAAGTTGATATTATAACTAAATTCTGATTGGTCAAAAATCAGGTAAACCTCTTTCACACATGGCTTATATGCATAGGCTATATAATTATTTAATGCTGCTGTGATGGTTTTGAAAATACCAATAATGAATAAGACCAATATGGGTTGTCGCGTCCTCTTGTAGGGTAGGCTCCCTGATAGCACACATACATCGGGCTTACGTCTACATGACGTCTCCATTTACATCTGCAAGACATGTGCGATACATAGTTTGCTCATCAGCAATACGTCTCGGAGACGTCTGCTGTCAGACATCATATAGACATGTAGATGTCTGTAAGATGTTTATGATTTAGAATGGCTGTAAAGCTGGTCTTTTTAAGATGTTTAGCAGATCTGGTGCATCCTCTGTAGGGTATTTATTTCTCTGTTTAAATATCTCTCTGTTTGAGCTCTAATAAAAAGGGCGAACAGGCTTAGTGTCTTCTTTAATTTTTCCCTTAATTCAACATCTGTCGCTGTGAGAAACTGAATGCTTCAGTGAAATGTGCCAAATGTAAGGCCTATGTAGAGTAACATTTCAGAAAGCAGCTTTAGTGTAACCCTGACAGAAATGGATGTAAATACTAAGGATAGAAGAGTAACTCAATTTTAATTTCAGAAATCAATTGTTGGTATGCTCAACTCCTACCTCTTTGTTTGGATTTGAAAGAAATGTACTTGACAACACCCTTTGCACTCAAGTTTTTTTTATACTTTAAGGTCCCAAATGTGTATACAGAGCTTGGAAAAAGGTTGTTTATGTTTTCTGCACGTTCTGCCTGGAATCTGCCCCTTTGTCACTGTATAGTGGATTTTTTCACTTTTAAAATGTTGTAGCCTATGCTTCAGTTGCCATATGTGTTCTTAGTGTAGGACGATCTCAGTAGTCTCAATGGGACTTCCTGTTAAAAAAAAGATACCTTCATCTGCAGTCATCACCCTGGCAACAGTGGTGGGTGTTTCTGAGGACTCTCCTTCCATCTGCTGTACATAAAACAATACAACACAACAACAACTTTCTTACTACAAATTTTGAATCTTAATTACAAATTAATAATGCAATTAGTCAGCATTAATACTATCTATCAATAAATAATTGATTAGAAATAGACACAGTACTATTAATAGCATCTAAATATCAACAAACAATTCAAAGTGTACAATAATCGGAATGCCAACTTTAAAAGCTTTCTAATGTCACCTGGATAATTTTTTTATCTATAAACGGTATTTTTACCAACAAGTGGGCTTTTCTCTGTGTCAAATGTTAATGGTAGACTTCTCAAAACATCTGTTTTAATTAAGCTTGAATTTAAGCATGGCCAAAAACTGATGTTTACAATTTGACATTCAAAAAGTATTACGATTACAAGGAATACCATTTTCACACATGGCCTCTAATATCTCTTCCGCTGACTTCGTCTGGATGCCTTCTGCTGCCTCTGTTGATTTGAAGACATTAAACCATCACAAAACTCAAAAGATTTGATCTTTTGAATTATCAATTTCATTTTATTTTTCCAATAATGTATACAGTGGTCAAATATGCTGGTGAAATGACCACAGTTACAAATCTAGTAAACTATTCTTCTTTAAACAACTCAGCGTGCCTTCTGCATCCATGTGCTCTGAGATTTCTTCTGCTGTGTTAGTGGGCTTGCATTGTGCTGCATCTGATTGATATGTTGAGGAAAAAAGTAACACTTCAAATAACGGTCTTAATGCATTACTGGAGAAAAATAATCACACAGCCGTGTCAATGAAGGAATAGAATTAGCAGTGATTATAAAAATAGAATTTAATTACAGAATAGCTTGATGAAAGTAAACCACTGCCAAGGCCCATCACAGTCACTAATAACATTCAACTGAACAGCTATAGGATATTCTGGAGAGGTAAAATTTACACTATCTTGATGTAACTCCTGAGAAATAGTTTCACATTAAAAACTGCCAAAGACACATACTGAATCTATAACCGGAATATGTTTCCAACTCAATTTTATTTATATAGCACCAATTCATGACAAAATTTATCTCAAAGCTCTTTTCAAACAAAGTATGTCTAGACCACACTCTTTGTAATATCACTAACAGAGACCCATCAATTCCCACCATGAGCAAACACTAGGCGACAGAGGCAAGGAAATCTTCCTTTTAAAAGGCAGAAACCTTGAGCAGACCCATCTGCCTTACCTGGTTGGGGCGAAGGGACAGAGAGAGATGCAATGGACCACCAATATACATAAACTCACATGTATAATTCTATTATTCTTTAGTTCTATTTTTTCCACACTTTGCATAGAGCCAAATGGTCTGCCGAAACACAAATGGAGAAACCGGCAGAGGAGCTTGCTACAAATGAAATAACAGACTACAATTCATTTCATAAAACTTCTGTGGATTTTCATATAAACAATATTACCTTTAAAATGCAGTGCAAAGTTGTTCAGTGAGTCCGTAGAGTCGAGGAAATTAGAGGCTCCTTTGCTGCTCAGTTCGTACACTTCTAAGCTGGACTTTTCGCGGTCAAATGACAAGATGGCTGTTTCCACACCTAAATCCTCAGGCTTGGACACCTTTACAATATTAAGATTGATAAGACAACCACAAATTGTGATTATACACAAAATACCTTATTTAAAAAATCCACAACACACTGAAGAAACAACTCCTATCAGCGCTAGGCAATATATGTAAAAAGTGTTGCGAGTGGTGGCAAATAAGGGGTCAGGGACATTAGCTGCATTTACATGGAACATCCAACTAATAATTTGATTTATGCTTCTACTGACTTCCTTGGTCTGAAATGACATGCCCAACCAGTAGGAATTTAGTTTGAGGGGGTGTCTGTCATGATGGTCTGCTCACATCACAATGGCTGCCTATCATCCTTGCATCTAATACTATTATAATACCCCTAATGCCTAGCAAATTATACTTCTTTCCAAACCTCTAACTTCATCTTCTTCAGATATTTTAATCCCTCATCTCAGCGCTAGGGTCGTCTGCCGGCGCATGTGCTCTCAGTGCTGCTGCCTCTTGACAGTATTTCTGCTTCTCCTCTTTCCCCAATGTGGACCACCTGCCCTTAATTTCGTTCATTGTGCATGAGAGAGAAAAATAGACGCAAAGAATGTGCAACACTTTAAAGTAAATTCATACGGAGACAATCGGTCCAACACACTGGTTAACTTGGGTAGTGAAATCAATTCAATTCAATTCAAGTTTATTTATATAGCGCTTTTCACAATGTGTATTGTTTCAAAGCAGCTTTACAGGGGCAAACAGGAAAAACTGAAAAGTTAAAACACAGCACACAGTGCATGGTATTTATACAGCGAGTAAGATCATTCTAATAAATAAACAAATCCATTTGTCTTTAACAACTTTGTAAAAAGAAGTGTAGGTGTATGGCATAGAGGTGAGGTCACAGCTTCGTGTTCTGCGTCTGCGGTGGCAGCGTTCACACTTACACAAATAAACTGCACCAAACGAACAATCGCACCAGAGTTAGATTTAATCGAACCTAACATGGCATATGTGAGCAGACCATAACAGAATCCTTTAATTGTCTCACACCTTTGTTTCTGAGAATGTCCCTACAAAAAAGATTGTATGCTGACAGCTCTCGGATGTGAACTTTGGCCTTTGATGGCAGGGTCCAAGACGAAGCCTTAAACAGCCTTTTTTCAATTACCGATTCAGTTCTAAAAGAGAAAAACAGAAATTAACTAAAGATTAGTGGTGGGCATAGATTAATTTTTTTAATCTAGATTAATCTTGGAATTAATTTAGATTAATCTAGATTAAAATGGCTCATTTGAATTCTGCCGAAGGCATTCAGAATATGTGTGCTACCCAAATAATGACTAAAAGTAAGTCTTTGAGAACGGATTTCTCAAGCCAGGTGGCGCATTAGACCAGGGGCTCATCTCCTTTTTCCAAAATGCATCACAAACTGCTTGAGAAAGCTGTTCTACTATGATAATTGGTGATGAAAATAAGTTATCTTCAATAAGATGTACTTGTGTTTACTTTCGCATTAGCTAAGGGATGCTTTGCGTTTAGGTGGTACTTGAGACTGGAAGAGCTCCTACAGTACATTTACATTTAGTCATTTAGCAGACGCTTTTATCCAAAGCGACTTACAAAGAGTGAGGGAGCAACAAGCGATATGTCATACAGGAGCCATAATACATTAGATCTCAATACAAAGTTACTGGTTTCAACTAAAGCTAGACCTTTACCTGTAGAGTGAAAGTTTTGTTTTTTTAAACCAATTCCGCATTGCACAAGGTGCAAACAACCTTAGTCTTGTCGATGTTTCTATTGGGAAGCTTCTTACAAATTAATATTCCCTGAAGCAAACCCGGCGGCTTCATAGCTGCATCCATGTTAGCACGTCACGTTTGATGCGGTAATTACACAGTAACGTTATGTTGTGTTCAGACCAAACGCGAATGGCGTGTCAAGCGCGAGTGATTTATGTGTTAATGCAAAGAGGCAATAGACCCAGCTAGCAGAAGTTTGTTATAAGAACGTTCCTTAGATGTTTTTCATGTTTTTGAAAACGTTTTAATAACATTCAAAATGTCTAGTTTTTGTTATGTTTTAAGAACGTTCCCAGCTAACAAAAGTCACCATCATGGTGATCAGTGTTTCCTTGAGCTGGTATCTTGTCCCTTCACCCTCATGTGTGAGATGTATTGGTAAGATATAACTGTACATGTAATGTACTGTTGTCATAGCAATCCAATCAGAATCTGATCTAAAGGAGATCGTAAATGGGCATTAAAATTGCTGTTATTTGGTGGTTAGATTAATGGATCTAATCTGATTGATTGATATGCTGTTGATTTTAGAAGAAAATGTTAGATTGTGTTTTGTTTGCAATTTGTTGTCTACAAGTGTCTGCCGGATGTGTATACAAATATAAACTTATTCTACATAATGACTTTGACAAATACAGACATCAAGAGTCAGGGTATGAATCTCAACAATGGTGACAACCAACCAAACAAAACTTCATGGTGCAATGCATGCTGGGTAAATTCTTAGTACAAAACTTGTTCATGAAACCCAGCATGCATTTCACTAGATCATTTATCAGAATTGGTTTGTTGATTGTCACCATTGATGAGATTCATATCCTGATTCTTTAAGTCTGTCTTTGTCTAGACATTGCTGTGGTTTTTAAAACCCTTTTTACACAAATCTAATAGACTTTGAAACACAGTTACTTCCCTAAGAGTAAAATATTCTTTCAGGATCAAGAGTACCATTTACAATTGATGTCTATACTGTAGAACGAACTGCAGGAAGTAAACGCTATATTTGGTAAGCTTTCCCATTGATTTGCTATAACTACAGTACATGACCTGCACAGAGTTACAAACCATCAAATGCTCTCATATACGAGAGATGAAGGGACAAGAAACCAACTCAAAGAAACACTGATCACCATGATGGTGACTTTTGTTAGCTGGGAACATTCTTAAAACATAACAAAAACTAGACATTTTGAATGTTTTTAAAACGTTTTCAAAAACATGAAAAACCTCTAAGGAACGTTCTTATAACAAACGTCTGCTAGCTGGGGACCTACTTGCGGAGCAAATCGCGCGAATGAAGCCCTTGTTATGAGATGATGTGGCGGCGCGAATCGCGCGAATGAAGCCCTGGTTATGAGATGATGAGGTGGCTAGAATGACGCGAATCACGCGAGTTAAAAAAATCTCGTTCTCGCCCCGTACAGTGCAGTTAAGCTGGTATACATCCGCGCTAAAATATCAAGGTGAAAGTCATCATAGCTTGTGTAGTATAGACCCAGCTCCCAACCCAACTTTGAGAATAGATTAACGGCGACATTTTTTTTATCGCGCGATAAGAGTCTCACTGCGTTAACTGAGTTAACAGCCCACCACTACTAAACAGTATTACATCACTTGAACTGAATGTTAACAAATCTAAAGTAAACCTTACTTCTATGACACTGGTGTACAAACCAGTTGCTGATGCAGCTCTTGGTAGTAATCCTGAGCCACCACTTGCCATTCCCTCTTTAAAAAAAGGATTTTAAGATTTCCCTTTGTTCCGCATTAATGTGCGTTCTCTCTTGTTGAATAACAACAAGTAAAGAAAAAAATTGTCAGTAATGAAAAAAATGAGGGTAAGTGTGGATTTTGCAGATCATGCCAATTGATTCTCAGACACTTGCCTAATGCTTATAGATTAGCAACAGAAAGACTTACCTCTCTGGGCCATCTTCAACCTAAAACATAAACAGAGAGAAACTTTCACAAGAAAGATTTGTGAACGGGCCATATATCTGAACAGCTTGGCCAGAAAACCTCATTTTGGATTGTTCAACATAGACAAGGAGCATGTGTAGTAAAAAGAAAAAATTACCACAAAATTCCTGGCCAGAAACCAGCTGAAAATGAATGCTGTAAAGGTAGAAATAAAAGTTAAGAGATATTATATATTAACCCTACACAGGCAGGTAGACAAGTAGACAGACTTTGGGTTTTATTTTTCCAATTTCAATGTTTAGGACAGCAATAAATGTTTAAGGTTTTGAGGGATAGGTATTTGGTGCCTCTGATTGACAGGCAGACATACCAAACAGCCAAAAAGGTTTGTTGGAATATTTCATTCAATAGGAGTATAATATAGCTTCAATATATGCGATAAGCCCTACCCACCCAGCAAAAAGTCGTCGAAAAGACGTCGAAAAGACGTCAGTGCCAGACGTCCAAACAACGTCGAAATGTGGTTGAAAAGTGAAAGGTGAAACGACGTCTTTTTCGCGTCGTGATAAGACGTCTTTTTCCGGTCTTTGAGAAGACGTCTTTTCGGGTTGTTGAAAGACGTCTATAAAAAGTTTTGTCTTTTTCCAGACTTGAATTTAACTAAATTTTAAGCATAAAATCATTTATATGCATTCAATATTATATTATATATCTCAAAATAAGACAACTGACTAAAAGTACTACGAAACATTTATTGTCAGTTACATAACATACAAATGATCGAAACATTTGAATAACAAAATGTAATAAGAACACTTTAGTTTGCACGATGCCCGCTACCGCCAGATCGCTCAGGGGCCGTGTCGTCTCCCATGGCTTTGACTATGATGTGATCGGTGGCCTTGCTGTTTCACATTTTGACTGCATCTGCAATGACAAAGAAAAACACATTTGTTCTCAGTTTGTTACTCAAAAGGAATAATTGATTTGTTGTAAAGATGGTTCAGTTCGCATATAGCCTAAATGAAATGCCTCGATTCACAGTTTAGGAATATAGATTTACGGACGAGGCTGAATCCAGCTTCTTATTCGCAGTTTCTTATTGACTCTATCCGTTCCACCTTAAAAACGCGAAGCATCCGCTTTTCCAGTTTCTTATTCACGCTTAGTTTAGGGACCGTCTCGCGTTTCTCTTCTTTTACGTTTAAAAAAAAAACTTTGTGTGTGTGAGTGTCTGTATTTGTGGGCGTGTGTGTGTCTGTTCGTGCGTGCGTGTGTGTGTGTGTGTGTGTGTGTGCGTGTGTGTGTGTGTGTGTGTGTGAGAGA
The DNA here is from genome assembly GCF_015846415.1 of Triplophysa dalaica. Classification (NCBI taxonomy): domain Eukaryota; kingdom Metazoa; phylum Chordata; class Actinopteri; order Cypriniformes; family Nemacheilidae; genus Triplophysa; species Triplophysa dalaica. The sequence continues at coordinate 22,336,844 of NC_079546.1, read as the reverse complement.
GAGAGTGCACACAGGATGGGCTGCTTGCTATCTAAGTCATGACATGCTGAATGCCCCTTGAGATGACCATGAGCTTCACGTGGAACCTCCATCACTCACTCCCCTTACCATCCTCAATATAACTTTGATAGAACAGTTTTTAGGCAGCCTATCTCCACCATGAATATTAATCACATCCAAAAGTACAGACATGTTTGAATGTGCAATATTCAAGTGCAGAGCATGCAATACGGTCCAGCATAATTAAGTAAATTACGTGAATATTTCTAAAAAGCATAGTATACACAGTTTTGTTATACTTTGCATATATATAATTAACTGTCCCTCTTACCTCTTATGTAAATTAATTATTTTCTTCATTGATGTATTTTATTTTTATTCTATATATTAATTTTTTTCCATTTCCTGTGTTAGTCTATGTACTGTATTTTTTCATTCTGAGCTGCTGAAACCACAAAACGTTGCTTGTCTTTGTGTGCACAATTGGAAAATAAAGATTATTCGAATTTTTTTCTGATCAATTGCTCTTATACAATTTATTATACTCTTTTTGGTCTTAGCCAGTGCGTTATACACACATTATATTACTATATCTATTACATGTATATAGATTTATGTAAACGTTGTCACTTGTTTTATGTAAAGAAAATGTCTAATGTCAGAACTGTTGTTCTGTACAGGTATGTCTTTGATGGTGCGTTAAAAGTTCCACAGCTAGGTTTTACCTTGTCTTGATGTCATGCACGAAAATAGAATTTTTTACTGTAGCATTTTAAAGTTATGGACCCCTGAAGTTGGCATATCTCACAATACTCTTCAATGGACCGTTGCACTTATGGGTCATTTTGAGGTGCTACATCTCGAAAACTTTTAGGGTGCGTTGAAATTCCACCTAGGGGTTATACCCAGTATCCTTGACTACCACCTAGCCAAAAAGAAGACATTTTTACTGTAGCATTTTTAAGTTATGGACCCCTGAAGTTGGCATATCTCACAATACTCTTCAATTGGCCAATGTCAACGGTTAATGCAAAAGCAGGAATGATTCTGTCGCTGTCCAAGGTGCTGCAAATTATATCACAAAAAGTTTTAAAAAACTCAACATTATCAAAAATAATTCTGTTTATATTATCATAGAGGATGTTATCATTATTTTTAATTTTATATTATCGTGCTGTACATAAAAAAATTCTAAAACATGTTAATCTAACTTCAGAGCTATGGCTAATATTTACATATACATTTATGCATTTGGCAGAGACTTTTATCCAAAGAGACCCATATTGCATTTATACTTCGGTATGTGCAATGCCTAGGGATCGAACCCACATCCTTTGCATCGTTAACACAATGCTCTTATCGCTGAGCTACAGAAAAGCTAATTTTAATGATTTTATTTTTAACATAATATTAATAAATAAAGAATACTTTACAATATGGTGCTGTTAGTTAACATCAGCTAAAATGCATTAGCTAACATTAACAAAAAAATTGAATTGTAGTTTTCCTGCATTTATTAATTATAATGTTTCTGTTACTAATGTCAGAACCCTTATTCGTATTAGCTTGTGGTGCATTATTAATGTCAAGGATACTGGGTATAACCACCATGTGTAAATTTCAACGCACCCTTAAAGGTTTTCAAGATGTAGCACTTCAAAATGTCCCATTAGTGCAAGGGTCCATTGAAGAGTATTGTGAGATATGCCAACTTCAGGGGTCAATAACTTAAAAATGCTACAGTAAAAATGTCTTCTTTTTGGCAAGATGGTAGTCAAGGATACTGGGTATAACCACTATGTGTAAATTTCAACGCACCCTTAAATGTTGTCGAGATGTAGCACCTCAAAATGTCCCATTAGTGCAACGGTCCATTGAAGAGTATTGTGAGATATGCCAACTTCAGGGGTCCATAACTTTAAAATGCTACAGTAAAAATTTCTATTTTCGTGCATGACATCAAGACAAGGTAAAACCTAGCTGTGGAACTTTTAACGCACCATCAAAGACATACCTGTACAGAACAACAGTTCTGACATTAGACATTTTCTTTACATAAAACAAGTGACAACGTTTACATAAATCTATATACATGTAATAGATATAGTAATATAATTTGTGTATAACGCACTGGCTAAGACCAAAAAGAGTATAATAAATTGTATAAGAGCAATTGATCAGAAAAAAATTCGAATAATCTTTATTTTCCAATTGTGCACACAAAGACAAGCAACGTTTTGTGGTTTCAGCAGCTCAGAATGAAAAAATACAGTATAGACAAACACAGGAAATGGAAAAAAATTAATATATAGAATTAAAATAAAATACATCAATGAAGAAAATAATTAATTTACATAAGAGGTAAGAGGGAAAGTTAATTATATATATGCAAAGTATAACAAAACTGTGTATACTATGCTTTTTAGAAATATTCACGTAATTTACTTAATTCTCTCTTACTTGTTCTATCAAAGTTATATTGAGGATGGTAAGGGGAGTGAGTGATCGAGGTTCCACGTGAAGTTCACGGTCATCTCAAGGGGCATTCAGCATGTCATGACTTAGATAGCAAGCAGCCCATCCTCTGTGCAATCTCTCTCTCTCTCTCTCTCTCTCTCTGTCTCTCTCTCTCTCTCTCTCTCTCTCTCTCTCTGTCTCTCTCTCTCTCTCTCTCTCTCACACACACACACACACGCGCGCACGCACACACAAAGACACTCGCACACAAAACGTTTTTTTTTTTAAACGTAAAAGAAGAGAAACGCGAGACGGTCCCTAAGCTAAGCGTGAATAAGAAACTGGAAAAGCGGATGCTTCGCTTTTTTTAAGGTGGAACGGATAGCGTCAATAAGAAACTGCGAATAAGAAGCTGGATTCAGCCTCGTGATTTACGGCGCCTTCCGTACAATAACATTGGACCCGGAAAAGGTATTTTACATTATACGACAGCGGCCTTTAACATTATACGGTTCAGATGTAAACAGCACATAAAAGACAGTAAACCATGTGTGAGCAGTTAATGCAGTAGCATACATTTAACGGAAAAGACGGTCCGTCAACTGTTGTGTGAAAGCGTGAAAGAAACTCCCCTCACTGTCTGTGTCCTTATTCGATGATTATTACTATGATTATTATTACTTTCTTCATAATATGTAATTTTCTTTTGTTGTAAGCTTATGCTTTAGGTTTAGTTTAAATAAAACGGTTAAGTCAAAAGCTTTTACCTCAGAAAAACGGCTGTAGTCTGGTTCACTCAGAAGTGAGTTGGGTGCACTGTGCGTGACGGTCACAGACCACAGTTTATATTCCAGGTCTCGCGGGGTTGGCACGAGCAAGCACCCAAGAAGTACTTTTTTAATATATTTTTTATACATGACATTTTTAATGTGTATCTATGGAAACATACCTTGCGTTATACTACCTTATGACAAAAAAGTAGATAGGTTAGAAATTTTTTTGCAGTGCGGCTCCGTAAGCCTAGGCTAACTATAGTGGTGTGTGTGGCTCTTTGCTAAAAAGTACACTTTCAAAATATGCTTAAATTGCTCTTTTCCGCACACTAAATTTATAGTTGTATTGTAAAAATTCTGCTTTAGTATTTAAAGCTCCTCAGAGACAAACTCTTAAGTTGAAATCGTTGCTATAGTAACAGTTCCGCTCTATCTGGTAGTCATAGTTAATGTAGCGGAGCTTTCCTGCTCCGGGAGAAGTTATAGTTCACACTTCCTGTTTATTGATTTATGTGCTTTTAACATACTATTCATGTAGGCATATTTAAAATGTATTTAATTACCACCTGTAACTAAGTGCTAACTAAATAAAATTTGATCACATTTCATATTCGTGGTGTCTTAAAACAGGGCCGACCCAGCCTGTGTTTGTGCCCTTGACAAGATTTTAGATTGGCTGAGTACACTTATGTTTTTAAGATTATCTTAAGTAGTAATACATTTAATACAAATTGTGTAATTACAACAAAGTATAAAATTAGTGTACAAAAGGA